>NC_092434.1:10211924-10234424 GCF_036169615.1 Heliangelus exortis
TTTTTATTAGTGTATATGTGGGCAAAATTTCTATTTTTTTTAAACTATGGTATGCTAAAAGCTTGATTATAAGGGCACATTCTGCCAAAGGATATCTTTGTTTTATAAACTTCTCCTTATAATTTCTGCCTGTAATATTTTCTTTTCAGATTTAGTGATAATGCCTTCATATAGAATGTAATCATTTGTTTGCAGAGCATACTTGTCTTGACAAATCAAGTTCTGAGCTGTTGCCGACCACTACTACAACAAAATGAAAATCCACAAGTAATGAGGAAGATGGAACTGAATATTTAACCATTTCAGCTAAGAAGCACTTTCCAAATATCTTTTCATATCATTCACAGCTCCAATCAAAATCTGCAATACCTGAATCACTTTGGACAAAATAATCCTGGTGATAATGTTTTCCTGTTTCCTGGCATGTTCCTCACCAGTTTGTTTTTTTAAATTTATTTAAGGGCAGAGTTTAGCCCAGGAATCATGGAAAAATTTAAAACTGTGAAACCTACATACACCTTGAAAATGGTCCTGGCCCTTAGTTTAACCTTCATTTAACCTGCTGCACCTCTAAGAGGTACAGGAATCTGTTCCAGCACCTTAAAACAAGTACAACCATTCTAGTTAAGCCTACACTATCTTACTAATTTCCTTAGGAGTATACAGAAACATCTGGCATTGTCTTAATCCATCTATGGACTTGTTGCTCCCTCCATGTGTCCACAGTTTGTGGCTTGAAGAGGTTTTTTGGGGTCAGGAATTAGAACTGAAAGAAGGCAATCTTTCATCACCCAGCTATGACTGACCCAGACCTGTGTACTGCCCAGCATGAGATGCTTCTGATTATGATAACACCTGTAATATAACAAAGAAAAGCCTTGTAATTGATATTGGTGGTCTAAGCAGTAGCTTAGTAATTTTTACATCACAGAATATCTGTGTGGAAAACAATCCCAAACTATGAAGATTGCAAAATATTTCCAGAGGTGTTAATTTGGGAGCCTCCATTTAATTTTAGTAGACCAGAACTTCAAATCCAAACTTGAATAGAGACTCAGTCATTGAGCTCTGAAATCAAATTCTTTGTAAATTAAGCTACAACCAACCTATCAAAGCCCATAGCAAAACTCTTCTGGAGTATGTTTTGCATGGCACCATGCAGTACAGCACATCAAGCATCAGCTCTACACTGCTCTTCTCTGTGCCATTCCCCAACACTGCTGGATGCAAACATTATTTTTCAATGGCCTAGAACATACATAGTTTACTGTTCACATACCAAGATGAAAACACTAACGTAAGAATGCCAAAAATCATTCTTCTGCATCCCTCAAGCCAGTGGCCACCTTGCTAATCTTCATTATATATTCCTTATGAGTTTTACAGTTCCTACAACCTTAAGACTAAAATCCTTAGGGCAAAAAAAGTGACATTTATCTTATCAGCCATCTATCTCACACCATAAAAATATTTACTTCCAATGAAGAAGTGTCTATTTTTCAGAATTTTAAATATAAAGCAATCTATTAACAAACCCATTAAGAAAAAGAATTATGTATTTAAGTGGCACTAAAGTTGCAACAAAATATTGTTTAAGTAGAAGTCACAGCTGATGCTGAAGTCCTGCAGCCCTGACCTCCAGCAATAAAGAACAAGTCTGAGACTAATTGCCAAATCAGTTCTTTCTCTTGCATGGCAGTTTGGAATGAAACTTCTTGCAGACACATTCAGGAAGAGCACCAGGCATAGCTCATTTGTGACCTGAGCCACTGGACACAGAAAATTCTTTTATTACTTCAAAGCTCCTATCTCATCTCCAACAGCTCCTCATTTAAAGCTGTCTAAGTTCAGAAACTCAACACAAGCCCATTTCTCAGCATCATAACTGACTGGGAAAGGAGCAGTTTTTCATCTGTAACACTGAGAACTGGATGGGGCTTTTCATGGTCCAGTCACAACCCAGCACAGTGTTTAAACTGCATTTTTGCTTAGAGCTCAGTGAAACCAGAATTTAGTTTTGGGAAACTTATGTGCTTCATGAGTTGTGTAAGAGTCCCTGGGTTAAATGCAGTGGGGTTTTCAGAATGCAGAAGCTGGGAATGGAAGTAAGATGTGGAAATTTTCAACTCTTAGGGGAAACATGTACAAGGCATGCCTCACTAATAACACACTATGAAAAAACAGGCAAAATGTTCCTCTGTGTCAGTAACCATATCTTCAGAATTTGGCCTTTTAATGCTGATGTCAATAGCTGCTCCATCCAATTCTAAAAGTAGAATATGTTTCAGTAATTTTAAATGCAATTCTCTAGTATATTTTATGTTAATAATGCTGTTAGAGCTATAATGATCTATGAACATAAGAACAACAGAATATGTAAAAAGTTACATCCTGTATTAAAACTTAACTAATATTAAAACAGCAAACATAACTTTGAAAAGCAGGAATGCTTTTCAGGCACAAATTCTTTTTCAGAATCAGAGCAAGCAGCAAACCTCAAGTTCAATTACTGAAGTGAAACTCAAAGCAATTTTTCCCAGTCTACACTTATCTCATATTTAATAGTGTTGCTTGGTTTGTTGGTTTTGTTGCTGTTGTTTTTCTTTTTAAGAAACAACTTTAATATTTATTTTTAGGAAAAAACAATATTAAGGAAATAAATTATGTGTTTTCTTTCCAAGATATCCATTAGAGAAAAGCATGGAACTCAATGTAACTGCAAAGTCTGTCATAGACAGCACTGTTGTATTATGGTAAAGAACAGACCTGTGAACCAACACAAAGTCTGTCCTGCACCTTAAAAAATGGTGTGATAAAATGCAAGTTTATTATAAAGGTCATTGTCAGAGGCTTTTTGTTTAGGGGCTGGGGCTCAGCTCAGTTGCACTAAGCTCAGCACACCACAACAAAATTACTTGCCTGGGCTTACAGAAACGTTTGAGGAAGAAAGTTCATTTCACTTTACTGCCAATCCTACCCCACCCCCATGACATCAGCAACAAGCTTGAAGCACTCTACAGTAAACCTAAATATTTAAAGCCATATGTTCAACTCATTTCAGCACAGGTGACCTGACAAGACTACAAGACAAACATCGCAGGTAGAAGCTATCAGACAAATCAATACTACTGTGTCACTCCATATGTAACTGTTATAAGAAAAGCACATTGCAAGACATTGCAAAGTTTCACTGAATTAAATATTTATAATTGCAGAATGGACTTGAGACAAATAAACACCTTATTTTAAAATAAAAATGCAGGCCTTACTCAGTTTGTTGTGTAGGTACAAACTGATGGACTTTTGTATGACTTTGTTTTCTAAGCTGCCCATTTGCTTTCTTTTATCAAGTACCTCTTTATTCTCAAACACATTTCAAAAAAACCATTACTGCAGCAATTCCCAGTGCCAAAAAGCTCCATCCATTGTCAATGGTCTTTTGCATCGTCCAATCAGAGCCTCACAAAAAACTGTTATTGCATCAAAGAACAGCAAAAGACACTTAAAGTTCTGGAAAACAGGAATCCATAACAAATTCAGAGGGACCCTTAAAACAGAAACTACTAGGCAGGACAAGTAAAATCTACCACAAGTTTTTCTCATCCTACATTTGGGTTGGGATGACTGAAGATAGAGAGATTTTGAGTCTATCTTCAGATAAATTGCGTAGAGGGCTCAATATTTATCATATAAATTTAAAAAAAATTATCTAATAGCATGTAAAGTCCAGTAAAGTTTTTAGCAGTTATGTTTACAGAGGCACCTCTTTACCTGTCACACAAGTAGAAAGGAAAATTATTTAAAAGGACCAGAAAAACCAGACAGTTTGAAAAAAAGAGTACAGAAAATGGTATCAAATTGAAACTGCATGGACAGTTTAGGCTTCAAGAATGGAATTACACAAACTAACTTAAGGAAAATTCTCCTCCTGAAAAAAAGGCAGGGCATGCTTTTTAGTCTGACAAGTGGCCAAACATGTTCCTTGGCCTGCTCAAAAACTCCTGTAACACCTGTCCCTCATAGCAGTGGAGCAGCCCACAAGGAACCACAATCCAGGATGTAAGAGTGCAGTTCCTAGCAGTGATGCTATATAAAATGATGCCTTTTGTTTCTTTGATAAGATAAAGAGTCAAGACATTTCCAGTGAGATAAGCCTGTGACTTTAGGTAGGATGTTTAGGTAGTTAGGCAGCTACTGCTTTTTCAACTGACAATAAGATTCTTTGTTCCTTTGCTTTCAGTTGCTCCTCTGCACAATGAACCCAGTGAACATAAATAACCACAATAAACATAAATATTATCAGTAATATAAAAATTATGGTGGGAAATTTATCATAAATCTGCCATTAATATGGGTGTGAAAGCACAACAACTGTTGAGTACAACTTTCCACTAACATTCTTGGATCTCCCCTTCTTATTTAAATAATGTCATAAACCCCTTGGATTTTTTTAGGGCAATTCTGCTACATCTTCAAGTTGTGTCTAGATGCCTTGACAAATTAAGTTCAGCATCTCTAGTACCAAGGTATCATAGCACATAAACTAATTTTATCACGTCAGCCAGTCTCACTCAACAGGATCTCTCAGACTGGGAATCTCCTCATCCTTCTGCTGTACCACCAGCTTCTCAAGGGCCTTCTCAGTCACCCTAAAGGAAGAACATGCTGCAGCCATCTACTCTGCAGGGCATGAATCTGCTCTCTGGGACAAGTGTTTCAGTTCTGGGAAATGAGAAGGCTGATGCTTTTCTTACAGTTATTTTTGACAGGGAAACTAACACTTGAAGACCTAAAAGCACATTGTGCTTTCAGCATTAGGGAAGGGACCAGAAGCAAGGAGCAGAAACACCCTGGAGAAGTTAAGGAAATTTTCTATCCAACTCCTCTCTTCAAAATCTCCCTGCTGTCCTCTTTCACTGAACTGGAGCCAGCTCCACAGCTCTGTTTCTTCCTCTCAAAAAACAGTGGCACTCAGAAGAACTCTCAAATATAAAGCTGGGTGCTAGTTAAATGTTGTTTATTTTTCAATGACTGTGTTGAAAAAAAAGATTTTTAACCTGGTTTTCTCCCCTCTGTAGGTCTGATGCAGTTGATGCAATCAGTTATGTTTCCTATTTTTTATATTTTATGATGATCAAAATACATATTTACACCATTACATAAAACTCACAGAATATATAAAAGCACATAACTTTTGTTTCAATAAAACATAGACATGACAGGATCTCAATTATACTACACTAGAGAGTATTTTTTCAGGAAAGAGGTCTCACAATGAGTCTTCTCTGTCCCTTCAATGAGAAAATTTTAACTTAGTAGTTTCACTATGCTCTCAGGTTTTGTGCAAAAGATGTAACAGCTTAAAATTATTTTTCCTCATGAATTTTGGCTGAAAGTCTAAAGGAAATTTTCTTAAACTTGCTGCTTACCTCATTCCCCAAAAGGGTATGTTTCTCTTTAAAGAAAAAAAACAAAGGAAAAAAAAGGAGTTATACTACTGGTAACAAAGGTTTTAGCATCCACTAAAATGTCAGTTAAAGTTGCCAAATAAATACTTACTTGCTGCTGATGACTGTTTGTTTAGGAAAAGGAGATTTAGCTGCTCACATGTTCATTAGCACACACAAAGAAATGGATGAAAAATTCTTTTGGTGCTTAAAATTGATGCCATGGCCGCTGCTTACAAGTATTTCTAATGCACAGTGGGTAAAAAGTGAATAATGACTAGATTAAGATATTTAAGAAAAGCAATGATTGAACTTTTTTTTTTTTTAATGAAGCAACTAACGAAAATGCCCCTTTTTTCTTGGTTACTCTATAAACTCAAAATGCTTGAAGCAGCTTGCCTGCTATTTTAGCAAAATATGGTGATTTCTGAGCATTCCTGTGCTTTTACATTTTTGAGTTTTGCAATGATTCAGGCATTATTGCTCTGTAATAGGTGTGGCTGCCTTTGAAATGTAAGCTCACAGCTTCTGTAGTCAGTGAACCATTGCTGATAGGGCTGACTAGTCAGAAGCAAAACTGGCTAGTTATGAAACTACTATAGTATATCCTTTATCTCATACACATTTAAAGGATTTACCTATCTATCCCACTGCAGACCTACTCATTGAGTAGGAGCCAACAGCATATGATTGTGTTAATTAATCTGCTATTGTGAGTAAAGGAACAGCTGCAGTGGTCTCGTGGATACGTTGTCAAAGGAAAACAATGTAATGTTAAGCTTCTGACTGCATATTCTGTTACAAAGGAGGTTTACGAGAAGTTAAATTCATAAATCACAGATCGTTTTTTATAATAATAATAAATATCATCTGACCTTTAAAGGAAAGGTTTTAGCATTCTTAATTTCAGTTTGAAATATGTTCTGAAATACAATACTTAAGCTTTAACCCAATTCTTTGTTTTGAAAACAAACATTCCCCAGAAATGATAGGAAATGGCAGTAGCTATAGAAATGACCTCTGACTGTACTAGATACATGCCATTGTAGTTTTAACAAAGATCAGAGCCCAAAATATCAAGTTAAAAGAAAAAATTGTTGGCTTCCATCCAATGCCTCTTCTAATAAAAACACAATTTCCAATATTATCCAGAAATGCAGAATGAAAGGAACATTCATTACAGGGAAAACACTTATTATTTACATAGGATTTTATCTTTTTTTTTATATGGAAAAGGGCACAAAAAAAGGACTTTTTTCATAAGCAAAATAAAATAATCACTTTTGTGATTCAAATCTACCCCCTACCAAATCCTTTTGGACAGTATATACATCGATCCTTTCATAAACACCCAAGTGCTGACTGACCCAAAAGAGAGAACAAATAGAAATTTTTTATGGCTGGCACTTAGAACATAACCATAGAAAATTATGTTAGCAATGCAAGCAGGAGAAGTTTCATGATTCCAAGATGCCTTGATTCAATAGTAACCTTGTGCTATGGCCGGCATGATTTTATAAAAGCACTCTGAGAGCCTTTTAATTCAGAAGTGAATTGCTTATTGAAATAAACTGAGGAACATCCAATACAACCATTATTTTGAATAACGGGGACCAGATTCTCAGTGGGTACAATCAGTAAATCTCCACTGATATTCATATTCTTACGCCACTTTACACGAGCACAAGAGCTGGTCTGAAAAGTACTATCTGTCAAGCAAACATGTCAAATTACAGAATTCTTTCTTTGTTTTGCTTATTTCCTTTGACAGTTGTAGTTGGCTTTATTGGCATCTATGCTTTCGATTAGATAAGCTGCTATTTTATTCCTCTTGAATCTTTTACGTCTGTCATGCTTTTCTTTTCTTCATATTTTAAAAAAAATCTGTTAAATTTGTGAAACCAAGGACCTAATCCAGAGCTCTGGTACACTGGAATGACTGATGATTTCAGGGGAACTATGCCAGTTTAAATCTCCACAGTGCTCTGCCACCAAAGAAGACATTTCACGTCAGCTGGAGTGGAACATATAGGAAAGCCTCATGTAGTTTAATTCATAATTTTAAGTGTGATTTAAAACAAAGAAAAGAAAGAAGCATAATTTTAGATATGAATCACCAGTGTACAACCCGATAACACAGCAGTAACTGTATGGCACCAAACAACAGATTTCAATCCAAGAGCACTCTCTGAGTTATGAGAGTAATGCCAGAAATCAGGACCCCAGTGTCTGAAAGGCACGTAAGTGGTATCTTCCAAATTAAAGGGTGTTTCACAATAAGGATCTTTTTATGGATCACAAAATTTCATATGAGCTATGGATATCCAAACAAACAAATAAATAAATAAATCTATACCAGGGGATATTCTCTGTGTCTACAGGATCTTCTTCTTCAAAGTAAATTCTGGTATTTGTACACCCCAGCATGCCCAAGAAATAAAATATCCCTTATTAAGTATCAGTATGTATCTACTTCCTGAAATATGCACACATCATTCACCTCAGTTGTACAGAATTGCCAATTGCTTGCATAAAGTCATTAAAACAACACTTGGTAACTTCAGTCAGGCTCTGGGCATTCATGAGCATCAGTAGTCATTGAGTTGCTGACTTCAGTGAGGTTGACTGGGTTCTATACTACTTAGTATTAGTTTTCTTTTTCCAAGTCAAAATTCTCAAATAGAGCAATTTCTTGAACTTCTAAAAGCCTGACTTGAACAGTGGTGTGGGCTGAAGTTTGTTAGTTTGATGTTATCCACTATTTTGATTTGATAAAATATACCATAATTTTGGAGAAAATTAGATATATGTTTAAATAGGATATTACAGCTTTGATTACAGTCAAGTTTCTTTCAGGCTATGAAAAGAACAATGCCTGGAGAGAAGGAAATTCCCAAAGTTTCCATAATCGAAATCTAGACAGTTCCCAGAAAATTACTGCTATGAAGAGGTACATTGGAATTAAAAAGTAAATTCTGTCATGCTTATGACTGGATGGCCACCCATGCGGCCTCAGCATCAGATACAGTGAAGTTTTTTACTAATGTAATATTTCCTCAGAAATAAATCACTAGACTGAAACTCAGGAGTTGCTCCATTACTCTTCCACTGGAATACTGAAAGACCTCAGGTAAATTCTTTTGCCTTTCTTGCCTCACTTTTCCTACATATCAAATAGAATTAGCAATATTTTAGGTCTCCTCAATTATTTTGAGATTTAAGAATAAAAAACATTGTGTAAAAACTAGATGTTTGTATATTAGGCAGGAAAGACCAAATGATAATGGTAAAATATTTTAAAGAATTTTGAAACAATGTGTTACTATAAGCAGATATGCTCATCCTGGAATAAAACACAGATCTCCATAGAAAATATCAAAAGGGAAGGAAAAAATAGGCTCCATCGGAAACAAGGGAGCATATAGCACCCTGTGATTAGGAGTGGACATCATCTTCAAAGCAGCATGCATGCCAAGCAATCTTTAAAGCTGATTAATCCATACCGCCCCAGAGAGTCAAACAGACTTGCCCCAGACATCTTCTAAAAACAGACAGAGCGAAGTATTTGACACACTGATAAAATAAAGATTCATTCATGTCTAATGGCTGACTTTATACAGGTATTCTGCCATTTGTGCAGCTAACTGGATTTGTTAAGGCTTGTTGTGCTTACACTGCTTACCATGTACAGTCCTCATTCATAAAGCCTAAGACTTGATCACAGCATTCCCTAATACTTCTCCACAAGTAACTACCAGGGAAATACTTCCTGCCTAAAGGCTCTTTCAAGCAATAGGACACGTGATTAACTTCACAGTGGATGTGGCTTTTGCCAGTATACTAGGGAAAAAAGATATTTAAAAGAAAATGAGAAAGAGTTATGAATCAACACAGCAGGAGATCTCAGTCAGGAGACAGAATATTTGCACAGATAGCAACATGTAGCATAAGCAGTACACAGATGTACAAAGGTAAACAACAATAATGTATTACAAAATAGAAGAACAAAGATCTTTCCAAAGATCTTTGGGAGCTTTTTAAACCCTGCTCCCAACCAAATGAAACTGCGGGAATTGTTAATACCATACGGAATATTCCACCTACAGATTCATAGTTAGAAGCTGAGTATACGTGGTAGGAAAAGACAGTCACCACCTGAGGGTTGGTTGGTAGGTGTAAGAATGCACTGGCTTGGTGGTATGGGGAAACTGTGCACTGCTTCTGTGATGGCAACCCATAAAGGGCTTTAAATTCAATGGCTTTCAACCCAAAAACCTCTCTTCAGTAGTTAAATAAATAAGCAAAACAAATAAGCAAGAGAGAAAAATACTGACAGTTTTAGACTAGTTATACAATCCCTGGCCCAAATGAAGATTTCAGCTGGGGACTACCAGCAGGATCATGAGAGGACATGTGCAAGCCACTGGCACTCCATGTCTTAGCCCCAGAACACCCTGAGATCCTAAATGAACCAGCAATTTTTCAACTGTGGGTTAGGGGTACTGAAAGAGTTTACATGACTGAAAATTGAGTTTCTCATTTGAACTTGGAGGTTCCAGTGAAGCTTTCCTTGGATCCAGTATTGCACTGGAAAGCATGCCTGAGAAGAACTAAGAATTCCAAACAAAAGATTTGATCAGCATTAGAAAGTTGTTGTCATTATGCAGGGTCAGTTGGAAGCAGATACTGAACAGATTTATTCAGCCACTGGAAGGCATTGGGTGATTGCTTAATATCAGATCATACAGAAAATAAATACTAAAAGAACTAAGAAAATCTCCTAATGGGAAGTTAAAAACCTTCCCAGATTTGAAACTGAGAACACAGAAGACAGGAGAAGCATAAACAGTGCTTCTTTCTGAGCCTGCAATGAGTGACAGCAAGGCAGGCACCAGGCAGAATGCAGATTTGTTTCTGACAGTACAAGATCAAAAACTCTTCATGTTTTTAACAGTTCTCAGTTAACTCCGGCAATGGAAGTCATCAATGAAACTGTATTAAACTGTATGAAACTGTATTAAATGTGAAGTACAAGATCAAAGGCTGTCAGCATCTCAAAAATAAACAGATTGAAGAGGTTAATGCTGACCAAAGCCAAACTCCATATACCCTGGTAACTTTCATTAACCAGGTAAAATCTGTTCACTCTGGTTAAGAGACTGCGACTCGTGGTCAGTACAGATCAGAGCAAAGTTTGATCTATTCAGTACCTGAGGTCCAAAAGAAAAGAAAGGATATGAAGGTTTGCTTAAAAGTTAAAACACAGAGAGGAGCACTTTCCTAAATCCAACTGCCTAAGTTTGAGATTGCTATTGGTGTACATCTGTAAAAGATCTCTTATCACAACCTTAAAAGTCGTGAGGCAAAAGAAATTCACTAAAAACCCTTATCATGAGGTGCTAGGGCAAGAGAAATAAAAGATGGTGGTTTCCCTGCTTTCTTACTTTCTTGAGACAATTCTACTAGCAGATTTTACAACACAGGTTTTTGCTAGACATTATCCATTTCTGATGGGAGCCACAATGCAGGGGACTTCAGTGGAAGCAGTCTGCAGTACAGTATGCTTAGAACTGCTTGTCTCCTCTGCTCCAGAGCAGCAGATTGCTGAAAAGCAATCATAAATTTGAATATCCCTAAATTCAAATGAGTTCTAGTGAAGAATGAGAGAGGTAGTATGAGCTGAGTCTTCCAGAATCAGAGTAATTCAACTGTGATTTGGGGCTGGCAGAACTGAATCAACCATTATGCACCTATATGCCTCCTAAACATTCCATGTACTGCGAGATAAACAGGACACACAAGATCAGTGATTTCATAGCTTTTCATCCAGTCAGAGATGACTGTACCGCACTGGCATTTTGGTTGTCTGTTTTACTCTTGTAGCTGTATACCCGACCCAACAAAATACATGGAGACAATCCTTCAATTATATCCATTTACATGGAAGACCTATCCAGGACATTGTTGCTCACCATTCCAAGCAGCATAAAGAAACTCAGAAATGTCAGAAATCCTGGGTATCAGCTTCAACAAAGCACTGACATCAGGTCAGACTTCCATTTTTATATGATGCAGCCAGTTTCATTGGAAAAGTAAGTATCAACCACACAAAAACCCAAGGTATGGTCTTACATTCATGACTAATATTACTGTATGTGAGCTATACTGATAGTACTTGACTTTAAGTTTAATTTAATTTCAGACCTCATTGCTTTTTGAGTATTGTCACCATTGAACTATTAAATCCTGTAATATGATTTTATTTAAGGTATTCTCATCATATGTATGGTAGTCATTTGCAACAGAAGATTCATTCCTAAAAAACTTCCTTAGTTTTTCCAGCCCTTTATTCCCTTCTTTCTCACTAAAGGAAAAGAATAACCACATCAAAGCCAATAAAGCTGTCATCTTGGGTTAGAAGACAGAAAGGCAGGTTCTGCCATGTGGCACGCACAGATCTAGAACCTGCAGATACATACCCACACACCTTAGATGAGTAGGGCAAAGGTGATGCTGTAATTAAGTATGGCTTTTTCCACTCCACATCTATTACTACAGAACAGGCCTTCTGTGTTGGCATTGACTTCTTGCCTGAGAAAATGTATTTACAAAATGCTCCCAACTGCACTGTAATTTTCTCAAAAAAAATATCTATTCTACATTTTAAAAATGTTTCTAAAGCAAAATAATTCCAAGTAAACTGTGGAACAGAGTTCTAAAGAGAAAAAAGTTCTAAAGAGAACCTTAGGTGAATAAAGTACAGCAATGTTATTTTTACACCAATAATTAAAAAAAAAAATACTGGTGACTAAAAGAAGGACTATTCCTATTCTTAATTGCACTTGGTACCATGACAAAGCACAAGCACTAGCATGGTAATCACAAGAGTCATTTTCACTGCACACTACTATGTACTGGAAGTGACTTACAATGGAATCATAACACAAAGTCTATTATATTTGTCAAAGCCTTTTAAGTAACAGCAATGGCAACAGTGAGAACAGCAGCTTGAGCCATCAGATGAAGAAATAATTGTATTCTATGAAAAAAATATTTGCACATCTTTTTTTAAATCCTCCCATGATAGCTTTAATTATAGTGCTTCTATAACGATACAAACAACAATTGTACTGATTATATGGGTCAAGACTTATTTTTAAAGAGATAACACCCCACCATATGAAATTACAAATTTGTAAGACAGTACAGAACACTTAAGTGGCTGTTCTTAAAAAACAAGATTCTTATCTCTTATCAAACATTTCTTGGTACCTTATGAAGTACAAGTCAAAGGACATAATGAATCACAGAAAAGAGACTGTTTAAAATACAGGAGATCTAACCACTCACCTGGATTATACTATACAGAATCATTAACCAAATGGAAAAAGCATGTCTGTTTTTTAAATAACATTAGTACACAGTGATTTTTATATGTCACTAACCAGAAAAACTACTCTAGCTTACTACATATTCTATCCTTACTTAATATCTCTATAAATAAGCACCCCAAAATTGATCAGAACTGCAAAGATGTCTTAAATGGACGGCATCTTAGTATCTCTATCTTATGAGTGTTCAGCATAAAAAAATATATGTAACATAAATGATACTGTGATCAGTTAAGCAGGAAATCAGGGATAACAGAGTTCTTTGAGATCTATGCATTTGTCTATGCATTCAGACACCTAGAAGAACTGGGTATTATTCTTTCTCGAATGTTGTCCTGGTTTTTAGGTGTATAACAAGGAGAACAAAATTAATAACTTTCTAAAATGCTTTGGAAATTCAGTAGGTTTCAGAGAAAAAAACCACAAAACATTCTCATAGTATTTTGATAAATCACATGAATAGGGTTACAATGACCCTCAGTTTAAACCTTTTAAAGTCACGTACCCAACCCTAGACACACAAGTGTGCACCTACCTTCTATGTTTCACTATAAACTTGAACCTCCCAAGCTGTATGCTTGAAGTCAATAGATCAATAAGTAAAGGAGCTCCAGATATATGCAAACATGAATGACTTATTAAACTTTCAGACTAAAAAACTCACTTTCCACTGCAATTTCTAGAACACTCACAAAAACCACACACATATTTGTCCCTTGACTCACACCTAAAATTCACCTTCACTCAAAAAGTGGGTTTTTTTAAAGACATTTTTTTCCATTACCTAATTTTGTTTCCTGTTTAGTTTTTTCCTTAAGAAAAAATTTTATTTTGCTGTTCTTTTAAATTACTGTCTCTGCACTATAAACACCAACAGCTACTATAGACACTACTAGATTTCATGGCCCAGTGGTATAATCCAGAATACTAATTTATATAAGATACAATGTAAACAAACTGAAATTGCATGGTGGAAATCTGAAATGCCATTTCAACAGCTCTCAATTTACCTTTTAGGACACAAAGTGGGATCTGAGATAAGTCCTGGGTGTTCACATCATCTTTTGGGTATGGTAGAATCCAGTCAAGGAAACTCCACTGAGACAGAATCAAGTATTTCTGTACTTGCTATAAAATAACGTGAAATAAATAGATCTGATCTTCTTTTCTCTTGTATCTCGAACTCCTGACAAGCTCTGTCATAATTTGCATTCAGGATGCTGACCAATAACGTGCGTTTTAACTTACTGTGGCAAATAAAACTTTGGGCCATATGGCTGATTAGAGATATTCTCTCTCTTTTTCTTCTCCTCTAAACAGCTGGGTGAGTAACAACAAGGAAAAGACAGTTAGCAGCTGTACACTGTTATCATTACTTTGATACTGCTTGAAGGAATCTAAGCCTTCCACAGGTATGCACCTGAGATTAGAAGCAAAGAATTTTCCTCTCTAAATATGAGAGGAAACAGCTATGGGAGTTATAATTATGTTTTACAGGTGTCATCAGAACAATGCTTCCAAATTTTACCCAGAACAAACATACTCTTTTTCTATTTTGTGATAAAATTTTTCAAAGGCCTTCAGGGAAAAGATATTATTGTACAAAGGCAACAACAGTGAGTAAATAAGTATAAAGGCAAACACTTCTGCTCTAGACATCCTAACTTTATCTATTTCACCCATGTAACTTCAGCAGTTATCCTAAAGGATCTGCAAACAGAGCAGTAACTGTTAGAGCTCTGTGCTTGATTACTTGTACTAGGGATTCCCAAGCTGGAATTCCACTGCACCACCATGGCTGGCAGAATTCCTTTTGGCAATCAGAGAAGAATTCATGAGTGACACTGGCTCTGGTGCCCCGATAGTCAAAAGGTATTTGGAAATAGTAATGGCTGTAGGAACTCCACCCAATATATTACCCCTATCCAGTGTTTCAGTTGTCACAGGAATGCCTGATCTTGACACATTGAAGAGTGTCAAGTGTAGCTGGGGCTGAGTGAGAAGAGAGAACTTGAAGCAACAGGAGAAAAGTGCTGCATAAGCAACACTTGCAGCTCTTGCACTTGCCTGACTTCCACAAGCCCATCTGAACAGGAATGCCATTCATTCTTCTGAAGGGGAACATATTTCATTACTGCTTTATTATAATTATTATATTATAATTATTTAAAAAAAAACCACAAACAACAAAACAAATAAACAAGAAACAAACAAACAAAATAATAATTAAAAAACTCAAACACACAAGCTACTGTGATCATTAACTTGTTCATGAGATAACCTCAGCCACGCTAGCTCCTCTCCCTGTGAGGTTAAGTGACCCTCCATGGGGACTGAAGTAAAGCAAATATACTTTTTCCAATTTTCACCTACAGGCTTTTGGGCTTGGAGATTATCTGAATATTTTTCTCAGCTCCTTTGGATAACTATGTTCTTTCTTCTACATTAAACAAGTGCATTGGAGGAATATTTCACAGGGCAGTTCAATTAAAGAGAACAATAACTATATTGTTAAATTTTAGTTTGCATGGTCAAACCTTTACAGTGACTTTAAGATTACTCTGTTCCAGTCATCTTACTAAAACTCACCATGAGGACTATAAACCCAGTCACAGGAATAAGAATTCTGAAAGTTCACAACAAATAACTTGTGGAACTGAACAAGTGAAAGGAATATTTGCCCGGATTTCACAAACACCTATATTGTAAGTTTTTCTCACATAACTCATGAACATGAAAAACAAAGTCTGTTGAGTAGATAAGACTTGTAACTAATCAGAGAACGGAAATTACAGTGCAGTGCTAATTGTGATCTTTGTGAATATGGAATGTCTTTCTCTATGCACATATATTTTCAAGACAGAAACCAGTCTTTGATTATGGGGAGCACCTAGAAATCTCTGGACACTACTCTAACAAGCAGCTGTGTTTCTCTAAGTTTAAATTCTTGCACATGGCTGTCGTTGCTAGGTAGGATTTGGCTTCCAGCATGGTAACAGTGATGGCTGAAGTCTTGGCTAGACTAAGAAGCAAGCAAAAATTCAGAGGTGAAAATTACCTCTGTGGGGGTGGTTTGTATTTGTTAATGCCTTTTGAAAATTAACTTGGATATTTGCTTGAGCAAGGTATTGTCAGTCTCTGCTCTCCGGGCATCCTAGCACTTGTACTCCTGTTGCTTTCAAGTTCAGTGTCACCCAGGTTCTTTCAGGCAACAGATCATCTAAGGAAGAACAATATGAAGTCAGTGTGTAATGACTTCTTGAGAAAAAGAGTGATGTTATTCAGCAATACAAAGAGACAGTTCTTCTCAGATAAACAACTTGGTCATGTAAGATTGTTTAGAAGTAAAGAACAAGTGAAGGAAATTTAAAGAGACATAGCAACTAGGATGTTAAAAAAAACCCAAACATTCACATTTTAAGTATTAATCACAGACAGAGCCACTGGTTCCATTCCTATGGACAGGAAATTAAAAAATGAACACATAAAAATTGAGATGAGGATTTAAAAAATATTATCCGATGATAGATACTGAGAAAAGGAGTATCTCAATACACAACATTTACAGAAGAGAAGTAAAAATTATCACTATGCTCATGCTTGTCTCCAAATCCCTGTACTAGACTCACACCTGATGTAGCTGATTAGAACACAGCAGAAGGTGTATCGAATCTGGCTTTGTGAATCATGAAACTACAACTTAGAAGTTCCAAACTGAGCAAGCTACAAGAGTGTACCTTAATACTTGAGGAAAAAACAGCAGTCAGGCACCGTCAGGAAATCTTGAAGTGTATCTGCATTCTATTTCTTCCTACAGTTTAAGTCCACTACACTGCCAAACAATGCTAAACATCTGAGCTGTAAATGCAAATCAGGCTCAAATCCCTGTGTATTTTTTAATTCACTCATGCCACCAGCACTCTTCATGATCTGCAAAGATGGTCAGTACAGAAAGATGCCATGGGCCACTTTTTAATAGCCTCCATTTACATTTACCAGAATCTTATAGCCAGTCCTGTTTTACTTTTTAACAGTGCTAAATAGTCACTTGGGAGAGCCTGTTATGTACAAACAGTGCACACACAAGCTGAATTCTTCAGGTAGTTCAGACAGAAGTGTAAAATGCAAGCTGGAGTCCTAAGGCAAGGAGGTAGAGCTCTAATAAATCTGATGCAAAGCCTAATCTGTCTTTTGTCTGTGCAACCTGTGGAATATTTGAAAGGGAAAAAACATGCCAGAAACTCTGCATGTTACTGGTCTCAAAAGAAGTTCCGAATTTTTGTTCACCCACCATGAGACAGATAACCAAAAGGAAAACCTTTTAAGCCAAGTACTTCAGGGTAGGTCATCTACATCTCTCTCCCTGCATATAGGCTGCTGAGTTTATCAGCAGAATATATTATAAATTCTAAGAGTCTAGAAAAATAGTAGTTGCAATATTTATGTCAGCAAACATTTATTTATTTCTTATATTACTTGTGTGCAAACTCTCAGAATGCAACACAGTAGATGGACAGCTTTTATCAGTTTCTTATTGGTCTGAAATGCAGCACCTCTTTCCTGGTGTATACAAACTTGCAAGTTTTTAGAAGTGGCATTACTGTTGTTGGCACTGTCTAAGGCAGACAGACCTGGTTAGCTCAGTGTTAACTACCCACAGAGTTTGATCATTGGTGTGAGACAGGGTTACACTGACAAAATACCAACTGTGAACCTGGAAGACTCCTAGTTCACACTCCTCTCCTTCTAATTCAGACTTCAAAACATTCTATTAACTGATATTAGGAATTAAAATTATCCTTACTTCACAACTATTCTATCACTATATCCTTAACCATTACAAAAATAAAACAAAAACTGAAATATAAAGCTCATCAGCAAAATAAGATGTATAAAAGAAACACCTACATAATAACTATCACATACTTAACAGCTCACTCAGCCTTCCACAGTATAAATGTCAACTGATGTTCATATTATCCCTTAGAGAGACAGTCCACCTGTCCCACAATTTTTTTCACACAGGAATCAGATTAGAAGGATACCCATCTTCTGGTGGTATTTTTAAAGTAAAAAATATTATGCCTTCAAGGTTTTGAGTATTACAAGAACCTATTTCCTTTAATCCTTGAGTTCCAGTATGGTTCCATATGTGCAGCTGAGAACAAGCTTTATACATTTGATTAAATATAGTTAGAGATACAACTACAGAAGCTGGTTTTTTTACATAATATGAGGAAATTACATCAGGTCAAATGTTTGGGTTTTTTTCATTTTAATTCAAGAATTCATAGTTTTATTTTACATTGATCTGATGACTTTTGCATTGTTTCTGTTATACTACATACTCATCAGTGACTGTTTTGAAAATTACTGAATGGAACTGAATGATCACTACTAAGGAGTATTCAATTTTTTAAAAACCAACTATTTGTATATTTATTCTCAATACACTAATCTTAATTTTGGTTTTGGTTTTTCTCCTATGGACCTGAGAACATAGCAACAATGAAAAAAGACAGTTTTGAAACACTGCCTCCTATGCTTGCCAAAATTTACTCTACAGTTTAAGAAAGCCCTCTGCTACTTAACGTCTGGTATTTTCTTTGGCCAAGGAATCTTTTGAAATGCTGACTAGATCTGTGAAAACCCAGATGATGAACAAGCACGGCAGTGCACTGTGTTGGGGATTTAATTTCAAAAAACTTAACCATGTTTTCTAGGCTCACTAGACTCATCAAACTAAATTCAAGCCAGCAGTGCTTTTTGCATACATGTCAGGAAGCGAAAAATGCAAAAACACTGAATCAGTCAGAATTATTTCACCAAAAGGTGTAGGGGTTTAATGCCACTCAAGGACAGAAAGTAGCTAAAACCCCAGTATGACAGTATCACTGGGTAAGGACATACCTACCTTCTACCTATGGTATCTGAAGGTGCAGATGGACATCCTCTTTCATTTCATTCCATCAATTTTGGTGACAAATGATCATTTCATATAGTTTCAGGGAGAAAAAACTAGAAACAGTGCCCTACACACCCATATTCTCCATTACCTTGCACAGCCATTTATATTTTTGCAAAATACACGTAAACTAGATCCAAATGCTACTACTCTAATTTGTCTTTATTCCCCCACCCCCCGTGCAGAGGTGTAAATGATGAGGCAAGGTGCACAGGAGTAATGAATCAGGCTCCACACTGTCTGAAGATATATTGGCATGGGCTCCTATGAAAGGAAAAGAAAGGACACTAAAACCATTGAGGAAAAGAACAATAATGTTTTTCATTGATAATGCTACACATGTTCTTAGTAATGAGTCTCTCTCCCAACTCACTCTAAGTAAAGCAATTGGCATGTTCTTTAGATAGAGCAACAGTACAAATACAGCTGTGTATATCTGACACACAAGTGTTTGATTTTGGACTTGCTGAATGTTCAGATAGTTGATGAGATCACTTTCGTATGGCTGCACATAAAAAACAAGGTATCTGCAGCATGCCTAATTCTCATATTAATCACTCTCCTCAGTAGACTAGGAACCTGCACCAGGATCACTACTTTGAATCTTTTCTTTCCCAAAGACATGTTTGAAAAAAATTGCTATTCACCACAGGGAAGCTTGGAGGAGAATGCTTGGGAATTGATGGGCATCAATTGTACCCACAGCTGTGAGTTCTTCAGTTCTGGCTGCTGTAAATATAGTTTCAGGTCTTTTCACAGTTCTTTCAGTGCAAAAGAAACAGGGACTACTCCTTGGTGCTTTCAGCACTCTCACTGTCTATTTGTCTGCCTGTGTTCAGACAGCTACTGAACTTGTCACCCATATGAACATTGAGTGGAGAGCAAGAAATACCACCATCAGTTGCTCTCCTCAAGGTATACAAACTTGTGTCAAGCTTAACATAAAAGGTAGTACATATGAAGTTTTGGTAGATAAGAACAAAAATGGATTCCCTTAAGGTTAATTTTCACACCTTTCTTCTGGCTACAATCCATGGCTTACACTGTATGATGGCAGTGCCCAAGCTGTATGCCCTTGTCCTTTCAGTGCCATTGAAACTGAATTTGGTTTTCATTGCAAAGTATCAGTATTTTCAAAAATAAGACTTAAAAAAAATTCATCGTGCAGTGTGCTCTATGTGTTTTCTACTACCGCTTGTATATTTCAGTAATGTCCACTTTCATTCTTTACCTCTCTTTCAGAAGAAATTCATTATCATTTTACTGTACTGGTCACCATCACAAAGTCAAAACACACACATAGTACACATAGTTACTAGATAGTAGCATCTGAGCAACCACAGTATTATTTCTACACAGAATAGGAAATAACTGTGGTGACCCTGATACCATTGTGTGGTAAATGTGGTTACACGTTGGCTTAATGTTCCTCACTGCACTGGTATAATGAGTATTTTAAGAAAATAAAATTCTATAATAAAATACTTGATAGACAAAGTCCTCCCCTTCATAACTCACTGCCTAATTTTTCAGTGGCAGAATAACATGGAAAATATTAATCATAACAGATATCTACTTGATTTAAGATATATGCAGACATACAAAACCACATATCTATGTCCACAAGAGTAATATAAAGACACTGGAATATACAAATGAATAATAACTTTCAACTTTCCACTTCTGTAATTTTTCCTCTCTACATACAAGACATTTTAAAATGCCCATGTCCTGTTGATGATCAAGTCAAGAATGTTATTTTCTTTCCTTGAATTCTCTCCAAATGATGAAAATGATTTTCCACTTTTGTTCACAGAAATCTTTGAATCACCTTTTAGTCTCCAATCATATCTGGTATTCCATAAGTTTCCCATAAAACATGAAGTATTTAAGGGGGGTGCTTAAGACATTTCACAAAGTCTTTTTAGATTTGCTTCTGTCCCTCTCTGAATGGCCTTTTTAGAATATCAAAAGGGATAATTACAGATCTTTTTACAGACTACTCCCCTACCTTGGTGTTAGACAAGATTTGACTAGATTTGTTTTCACATACACTAGCCTAAGATACATGTGGTAAGATATTCCTAAAAACTTAATGAAGGGGACACCTAAAGAGACACATGGAGAAAAGACAGACAGATCTCAAAGCAGAAATGAGCAGGAATCACAGCTGACAGAAGTGCAGTTATATAAATCCCACCTACAGTCATCACATTTGAAAAACAAGCAGCAGGAACTACTTTACATTTTGTGAAGTTTCTAACTAGGAAGATGCCTAACATTAACACTGCAGTATCTCTGTTGCTCCAGGAAGATGAGAAATTAGCTCGAAACCCCAGATATGGCACAGAAGTCCCATCATTACTTCTTCCTCCTACTATTTAGTGTTTAAACAAGGCTGAAAGAATGTGTCCTCTCAAGGACTCCACTGTGTCCTCTCAAACTCTTTGTTCATGCCAGATGACGATGAAAGTTTACGGTACAAAAAAACGGGGAAAAAGTGGAAAATAGTCTAGAAACACCAAGTGTGTTTTACAGCAGGAGAAAAAGGAGTGTAAATTAGGTATGAATACTGCCACAAATAGAGGGAAGAAGGGAGGGGGGCAGGCAGGCAGAAGGAGGCATCTGCAGAGGCCATGCTGGCACTGTGGGACAGCTGTACTGAACACAGCTGGGAGCCTGGTAAGATCCCACCAGTGCTTCTTTCCATCTAGCATCATCCCAGATCTTCCTTCCCACTTTCCTGGAGCATGGGAGGCAAGTGGGAAGGGTTTGGGACCTTGCCATACCCACAAATGTCCAACCCTAGCTGCATGCCTCAGGTGGGCCTGCGGTATCTGAGGTGCTTTGGCTCTTCAGGGACTTAGGCTGTCCCTGACTGAGCTCCTAGGAATGTCACACTCCCCACCGCGTGATCCTGGTACACAAACAGAAAATACCACACTGGTATTTCAGCCTATTCTTGGACATCTGCCTAATGTTTCCTTCCCCCTCTTCTTCCCCCTCACTTTTGATAATACTCACTTATATGCTTGCTTGTGAAACTGCAGCCAAGCTTCTGGGTTTTATTTAGACCCCAGAGTAACCGTCTAATAAATTTTGAGACTATCTAAACTGCACTTAGGCTGGGGAGAATAGGAAACCTTCATCTCCAAATAAGGAAGAGGAGCAACTTGTGTTGGTGCAGTCAACGAGATCAAGACACAAGTAGAGAAGATGCCAGAAGCTCAGGCTGGGTTTGCTAGGAACAAGAGTGAAGGGATGCCTCACAGTTGGGAACAGTGTCTGTCAAAGACTTCTTCAACTTGAGTATCACCAGCTGATGCAGGCACAACCTGATATGCACCAGTGGCCCAGCCACAGGTACTCAAAAAAACCTCTCAGATGGAGGTATCACTTTTTTTTTTTTTTTTTTGTGATCACATTCTCAGTACCAATAGGCCATGTTATTTGAACATATCATAAAAGGCACGAAAGAGAACCAGTCTGTGGCTCATCCATCCCAAAAGGATTTGGACATCTGCCTTGAACAAAATTCACTGTGTCCTGCCTGAGGTCATAAAATACACGCTTCGCAAAGTCAGGACAGAGAGGTGTTTCCTTATTTTTTTTTAGTATTTTACAGCTCTTACTCATAATGGCATACAGCCTGTCGGTAGCAATGTTGGGGTTAATTCTATTATTTCACTAGTGTTAG
>NC_092434.1:10236924-10281924 GCF_036169615.1 Heliangelus exortis
AACATTCTTTTACTCACATAACAAACAGCTGCATACCACATTAGCCCAGCCAGTGACAGTCACACATCTCTGCAATAACTGTTTGATTGCAAACTTGACCCTTTCTTCTTCTCAGCCTGAGCTAGACATTTTTAAACAGGCACTCCATTCCCAATCCTCCTTTGCAAAGAATTACATCAGATAACAAAGACTTCTCTGCCACTCATTGTAAGCCTTCTTCTGGAGATCTGTTCTAAGAGGCACTGTGTAAAAAGGTTTTTATGATGAATTCAGAACTACTATCATGTTAAGAGCACCAATTTATAAAGAAGAATTCATTGGTTAAGATCTGAAAAAATAGTTTCTCAGGCCCTACTGACCCAGTTTTCAACAAAAAAGAATCAAGTGATGCAAATTAAGTTTTGAGACATTGTTATGCAGTCTGAGAAATTTGTAAAACTGTGTTTTGCGGTAATTTCTTAATAGAAGATTCAATGACTACTTAATTCTCTTCTACGCAAAAAAATCTGATTTCTTTATATTCTACAGGATTATTTTTCACAGGTAGGGATAAAATACACACTTGATAACAATGAAAAGTTCTGACAGCAGCATGGCAATAAAATTTAATTTTAAAGTTCTAAAGAATACTTAGATTTTTTTCTAGTAAATGCAATACTCTCTTTTATCTGATTAGGAAGTTATAAAAATGCTCACACTTTTCATGATAGGATGTATGACACTGAGAGCCTTCTTAGATCTACTATGAACAGACTAAAGGAGACAATCAGATATTAATAGAAAAGGTCTGGTTTTCTTCAGCAAATACAAATATGCTTCTAGCACTTGTTACTGGCACATACTATGATTTCACTTTTACATGCTTCAATATAAATGCTTCAGGTATCAAAATAAACTTTAAATAAACTAAATCTAAATTTAAAATAATTATAAATTAGTGGCCAGAGAGAGAACAACACTGCAGTGTTATCTTTTGCCTCTAAAGATAGGAAAAACTTCCCACAACAATGCATTTAACGAAGCAGAACACTCAGAATTAAAGTTTGTAGGGCACTGAGAACACACCAACTTTCACATGCATTGTTTTGAATCCTCCTCCATCTCTATCAGTTCAACCTCACTCAGAAGACTCTGGGGCTCTTTTTTCCCCAAAGTTTTCCAGACAGCCCTGGAAGACTTCAGACGGAATTTAAATGATTTCAGGATCTTTTATTTGTGATCGCTCTGTGGCATTGCAAAACAAAAGCAACGCTTTCTGTATTAGAGTGTGAATGTGTCTGTGTCCCACAACAACATGAAGAAGTTTTAAAAGCAAAAGTTAGAAAAATAATCTTCATATTTTCAATCCTTTCAATCAATCTCAACAACTATACATAGTATGAAATTAGCTCTCGCCTGTTACGCTTGTTCCTACATACAATTTTTCTAATGTGTTTCACCAGTAATAAATTGTAAATGAGCCTATGACTCTAAGAGCAGACAGTGTGTTTCATGGGTATTTAAACAACAGCATTAAGTACTATAGGAATCTGTGGAATGTGGAGTGCAGATTTATGTGTCTTAACAATTTCTTTACTGGTTTGTAATAAGCCGGCAAACTAACACTTTATTTTTATATTAATTTGGCCCCAGAAGTAGAGTATACTGGAGCATGACAAGAACAACAAAAATAAACTGGCATATACTTAATAACTGCAACAGTGAATTGCCTCCAATACTAAAATACTTATCAAAACTGGGGGGAAAAAAACTAAAAAGAATTACCCTCAACAGCCTGCTACCAGCTCTTTAACAGTGGGCAATGTAATGCCTTAAGGTACCTCAAACTGTCTTTCATTTTCTAGACTTAATGGCTGATTGCAGAAATCAATGTTGCCATTAGTAACAGAGTATTTGTTATGGCATGATTTCCTCTGTTGTTAGGCTTGCAGAATGATTACAGTATTAGCGAGGTGCTTTCTTTATAAAGGGCTGAAGATATAACTTTCAATTTACTATCCATTAGTAAGTGACTTTGGAAATATAGATGAAGCCAGAAATCTTACCTGTTATTACTTGGAGATTTTATTTCAGCAGTCATAGGCTAGTAACTTTAAAAATTGTACCAGGAAGCTCAATATTTTATAGACATCTCCAATGAAATATTATCTGCTTGCTTTTTTATACACAGCAAGTTAACATGACATACAATGCAATTAAAATGTTTCGGTCCAATTTCTATTTTTCTTGGCCTTTCAAATAGACGTGAACTAAGCAGCAGGCATCGTACATGTTAAAATGTGCACGTAAGTTAAAGATTGTCAAAAAGTTAATAATTTTATTTTGAATCTCTTTTCAATCAGTCAAGTGGCCAGGTACAAGTACATATCTCAGCTAAGTGCGTGCTGTGGTTGTGGGCAGTCAGAGAAGTTAGCTAACATGCTGCTGATTAATCCTGTTTCTTCAAACTACAGCTCAAAGGCAGCATCTTTCCTCAACTTTTTACATGGAGGACATGGAAAGCTCTGCATAGATGTCATAGGTAAAAAATAAGGAAAAGAAAACACCTTCCAAAACCTGGAAGAAGAGGCCCTGGAAGCAACATTGCCATTGGTGACTGTACAGCCCCTGCAGGCTGCTGCCAGCAGGGTGGTAGAAGTGACAGCAGGAAGGAAGCCTAGGAAACCTGTCCTTGGAGTGGAGAAAAGGGTGAGCTGAGAAATAACCTCAAAAGCATTGTGGGAACCCAAATGCAGATGTTCTGGCATATAACACCACATCCCTGTGGACTGCAAGGAAAAGACCTAACGAGAATGCATAAACTACTTTGCTGCCGTGGTTTCAAATATAGCTACAAAGCTTTCAGTGCAGAGAGGGAAGGAGAAGTTATCATACCTGAAGAGGAGGGTGAGGAAGGATGTGGGCTGTCCTCCTGGGCACTCCCGGTCTGCGACAGACCCCCCCCTACTCCGCTCTCTTCAGTGATGTTAGAGGATCCTGGTGTTGTTGACCTGCTGACAGACTGCGACTCTTGATCACTTCCAGATCCACGTCGCTCATCAAGACTACCTTGAATTATTTCATCTTCTCCTTTCCTGTCTCTTTTGTGGACCCTGGAGTGAACCACCACTTGGTGGTATGTTCTAAAAACCCTTCCGCAGTCCGGGCATTCAGTTGGCTTTTCTTTAACATTTCCATGACTTTGTAAGTTATAATCGAGTCCCTGGTTCATACCATGTGACAAAAAATCTCTACTGCCTTCTAAAGGGTCTAGTTTGTTTGGCAAGTCTCTCTGATTGCCCATTTTAGTGCTGTGAACCAAATCAGCAGGCATTTTCTGCTTAGAGCCATCTGCTCCTACTAACACATACTCCCGCTTCTCCTTATCAAACATAACTCCAGCATTTGCCAAAGTGTCTTCATGGCTGCGCTGTATCTGCTGCTCTTTAGACAAAAAGCCATGTTCCATGGCCATTCCCCTTGCCATAAGCTGCCAGGCCTGATAGCTGTTTACTGGATCCATCTCTGCTGCTTTGGCGGCAGCTTGTAACCTTTCTATACAGCTGGATTTCAGAGGAGGCACCAGATTGAGACAGCCCAATAAAGAATGTTTATCCCCTTCAGCAATACTGTGGCCAATGCCAGAAATGGGTGAGAGAAGCTTCCCCAAGACTTCCTTCTCTTTCATGGGCATATCTCCTTTGTTGTAGATTTGAGTTTGTTCACTTAAACTCGCTTTGTCAGGAGGAAGAAACCCACTCTGCAAACACGACAGATATCTTGAATATAAGTTTGCGTGAGCTTCCTGGGACATGCTGCTGATGGAGACAGGTACTTCGGGATCATTAGGAGATTTGTTCTTTACAGATAACTTATTCAGGTGAACTTTCATGTGATTTTTAAGAAACCAAGGCTCTTTGAATCGCCTCCCGCAGATCTGACAGCAGTGTTCAAAGGAATCCTTGTGCTTTCTCATGTGGCCTTTTAGGAACCAGGCTTGGCTAAAGACTTGGCCACACACCTCACAACGAAATTCATTGGTGGATTGCTCCCCATTCCCGTTGGAGCCCTGGCCCTGTGCTGACTCTGCAGTTATGTGAGCCTTCTCCACGTGGCTAATCAGCTCCTCCTCCTGCGAAGCAGCGAAGTCACACAGGGTGCACTTGTAAGGCTTGTGCAGGATCCTTATGTGCCTGTCCAGCTCTTCTCGTTTCTTAAACTTGCCTTTGCAAAATGTGCATCTGAACCCAGCTGTTTGAGCAACAACTTCTTCCTGGACACTGACTGGCTTTGGAGAGGGAACAGGATTTGAAATGTCAGGGGTGCTGTGATTAGCTGGCACAGACAAGTTGCAGTTTGCAAGAGGCATTGGCTGGGTGTGCTGCTGAGCTTTCACATCAGGTCGTGGCTGCAAGAGGCTGCTCTTCATCTGTTTGTCCCGAAGAATCGCTCTCTCCTCCAGCTCATGTAAAAGTCTGTTTTCCTCTCGGACTCTTCCACGACCTTTGCCGAGGTTTCCAAGCTTGTGAGTACGCAAGTGGATCTTCAGGTTGCCTTTTTGTGCTGCTCTGTGGTCACAGTAGGGACACTTAAATGGTTTCTCTCCAGTATGAGTTCGCATGTGTAGAGACAGGATGCTGTTAAATCGAAAGCGTTTCCCACAGAGAGGACAGGGGTACTTTCTGTTTTTCCTGGCATCATCCTCTATATCGCTCATCTGAGACATAATCCCTAGGTTTTGTCCATTTAAGAACTGCTGCAGATCCACACGTCCATTCAAACTAGTATCAACCTCTCTGTTGAGCTGGTTTGCCAACAGTGCCATCTGACTGCTGATGGGCTGGTTTGCTATGGACATGTGGCTTTTGTCTTCCAGTGGTGCTGATGCCTTCTCCTCTGGATTCTGCCTGTTCTGCAGCTCTGGGAAGGCATGGCTGAGCTGGGAAGTGATCTGGTGCAGCTTTTGGCTCATTGAGTACTGCCCATTGAGTATGGTGCTGTTGAGATGGGCGTCAGCTTCTGGCACAGCTGAAGAAACACCAAGGCACAAACTAGCTTCCTCCATCTCTGAAAATCAGAAGATATTTTAGATTCAGACTGTGAAAGTGTTACAGGCATTGAATCATTGACGTACAATTTGCATTTTATGTTTTACCTACTCATAATAATGCAGAAGAATTAGTGTAAAAACAATAAAAACTGTATTAAATGCCAACTGTGCTATACAATTGCGATCATACATGTGCTTTCATCATTCTGCATCTTTACCAATACTCATTAATTACTATTTTAAAATATGCTACAATTTCAAAAATCTAATTATTATGGAAGAGGCAAAGGCTTTTACCACCTTCCTTGTCATTCTTGTGAAATTGCACCTGTTTACCTTTCTAAATCTATAGAAAAAGAAATGTTATGCATCTCTCCCATTTCCATTAGAAAAGCCAGGGGGAAAAAAAAAAAAGAAAAAAAAAAAAGAAATCCATTTGTAACTTTCAGTTCCATTAACCATATTCAATATATTACATATTCTACAATGAGAAAGATAGTTTTATGATTTGACAAAAAAACGATGTTATGATATTTACTGGTGTACAATAAAACAAGATAATGTTTTGGGAAAAAATAAAGTAAAGGACAAGCTTTAGAACAATAAAAAGGATTTTGCTTTAGTCAACAAAAAGTGCAGTAATATCTCATTAAGCTGATTAGTATGCTGCTTAGAAACAGTACTAGGTGCTGTAACACATGATTATAATCATAAAAATCCTTCAGTGTTTGCAAGTAAGCATTAACGAGGTATATTAAATTTTAAGGAGACTGCGACTAGCAGCTTTGTAAACCTCTAAGATTAAGATTTAACCCTTCTGTTACAAAACATTGTAATTTTGTCATTTTGAAACTGAGCCCATCAAAAGGCATATACATTATCTTCTGCTAAGTCTTTTAATACATTGAGAACCTTCAAATTTCAGTTCTTAGGAAAACTTCTTAGATTATAGAAGGAATATCTCAGTCCTTCGATGGTAAGATATTAAGTGATTTAAGACACTTTGATTTGTTTTAAAGAGCTCTTGTACAGAACTAGATAAAACAAATTAAAATCTGGGGAAGGTGTTGTGGGAAGCCTCAACAAGTTTAAGAATTGTAATAACTTTCTAATACACAATAATGACTACAAATTATACCTACAATATGTATACTGTAGAAAACAAGAACTCCAAGCTGTTTCTCAAACATGACTGTTCTGTTCTGGACTGCATAATTGTCCACAATCATCTTCTATTCCTGCCACTTCTCTACACAGAAATAATGTATCTATAAAATTCTATTTAAAATACAAAGTTTTACATCAATAACTCTCAAACTATATGATGCTATAAGGTTATTCTAGAATATAATTAAAATCTCTGTTCTCCGGTGGGATAATCTGACACTTTATTAACTAATAAAATTACTACATTCTATATGTTACTGAATATTTAATTTGGTCAACTTTCTGGTTGGCCTTAGCCAAATGCATTTACTTGCTATGCCATCTACAAAGGCTACAGGCAGACTCCAGGTGGACACCATTCCTCACATAGCTTCATAGTGGCCACTTGCTAGACAGTTTGAGGTCCAAATCTGGCACATCCTTAAAATGCATATAGTTGTGTTTACAGGAGTAGTCCAGTAGACTTCAAAGAGGGACCCTCAAAAGCAAAGTTCCCCATATTCTTAAGTATTTGCAGGACCACAGTTTAAAGAAAACAAAACAAAACAAAAAACCCATGGGTGGTCTCCTAGAGAAGACCTATTTGGCCCCTGACAGGACGACTGAGCTTGTGATACAATGCAGATCCCGTAAGAAGTACAGGGGGAAATGTGTATTCATGTGTATTAAAGATGAACACGAGCTACAAAATTTTGCTCAGATGTAAAGCAGATATTTTTCAAAGTTTAATAGTGCCGTGATTCAGGTTTTATGTTGAGGACCCATTTCTTAAATTCTGTCTATGTTGTATTTATAAATATATTAAAAAGATCAAGTGTATAAAAGGAAAAGGCTTAGACCCATAAGCTGTAGGACTGCACTTAAGTTTAGCTTGCAGAGTCTGATTTTCATAGGCGAACACAAGTGAAGTTTCCACTCAAGGCCATAAAATAAACAAATCAAATTCTTTTGAAGCAAACCAAATTTATTGCTAAATTTTTCAGAGTTAGTTTCAGAGTTAGTGCTTAGACCTGGAAAAAAAAACCCCAAAAACCCAAAAACTCAAGAAAAATCCTGGAACCACAATCCACTCTATTTTTTTCCTGGATTCCACAAAAAAGAACATACAAACTCAAGAAATGCTTCCTGTGTACAGACACATACATATTGAAGAGGGTTTATCCAAGTCATTGTGAATTGTCATTATTCTATAATGGCTTGAAAATACAGTCTAAATTTCATTTATTCTGTTGACCTCAATGGGAACTGGTGCCTTTGCATGGTCAGGAAGGTTTGGGTAGTTAATTTCAACATTTTTATACTCTATTGAAGTTCAGAAATGCTGACAGATCCCAGTGGAGTTTATTAATTCTGATGTTTAACCCTAAGCATCAGTTCAAACGTACGGCTGTTTGGTCTGGGAAAGGAAAAGGGAGTTGTAGTTGAGATTTTAAGTTATTCTGTGGCTCTTTTTCAAAGACAACTTTACAAGAGCAGTTGCAGTTGGAACAATTTTTACATTTTCTATTGCTATTTTTGGTCTCACACTAACATACAGACACATATAGGGTAGAAGATAGATTGACTGAGGAAAAAAAATCAAGAGGAAGACCAAAACCACAATTTTTCATTTAAAAACTGATATTTTTGCGTGAAGTCTGACCCATCCACATTCATATTTTGGCACTGGAAAGTTTATAAATTTTTTATGAAACATGCAGAAAGGTCAGGAGAGCCTCTGCTTAGTGAGAAATAACCACCTCTGAATGCTGTGCACTCTGCTCAGCTGTTCAGCTCCTAGGATCCAGGTCCCACAATCTCAAGATGGTACTTCTTCATTTAGATGGTATTCCCACCCTCACCCACCCCAGTTTCTAATATTCCTAATCCTGCCTCTGAACTGTCTCCTTTTTCTCACTTATACTTGGTTGCAAAGTATAACCACAGCATTCACCATAGTTCCACATGAAATTTCTCCTGCAGTTCCCAGCTACTTCATTTAGGAACACAGAGGCCTTGCTACTCTTGAGCTCTCATGTAAATCAGACTCTCAAGTGTTCTTCAGCACATGCACAGCAAAGCCTACCAAAATCTTATCTTGTATTCACAAGCAAGACAGAAATAAAACTCCTACTCATCTATCATTCCACTATGAATTAGATAACCCAACCTAATTTGCCTAATTTCTCAAAAAAAAATTAGAAATTTCATTCTTCCTCTCTTTATCCATCATTGCTGTCTACAGCATGATCAGACAGGATTACATCAGGTGATGTAAGGGGCTTTCATGTCCCAGTGAGCCTCTTGCCTTGCAGTTCAAGGTCCCCACCTTGGTGTCATGGTGGTCACTGCACAGTTTTCTCCATTGGACAGGACCCTCCCTCAGGGTCTGGCTGCTCTTTTCAACACCTAAGAGGTGCAAGGGTCCTTCTGCATTACACCCATGCCACAGCCATGCAGTCCTTCTGCATCTCCATGGATTTCCCTATGGGCAGAAACACCTTCCTCAGACCAAAGTGCTATGTTACTGTATCCATTCTGCCCCTACAATCAAATGCTAAAAACACTAAGAAAAGTCACCTGAATGTAAGTCATTAAAATTTACCTTTTAACAGATAAGCAGTTTTTAATTGCAGGTGTTTTGACAAAAAAAATGTTTTTCACATCTTCTTATGACCTACCCTTTGACTCCCCAGACCAAAACACAAGGTATCAAAAAAAAAAAATCTGGAAATGTTAAATTTTAAGTGTTTCTGTGATGCTTCATGGTAGGGAAAATGCTTAGCTTTCAATTTTTAAATATCTAGTCTGTTACATCTCTTATCTCTCTTATAAGGAAAACAGAACATTTTGCCATCTCTCGTACTGGGAACAGAAGCACAATGTTCTCTGTAGTTAGCATGAGTTTACAAAATGAACTGCAAATCAAATTGGAGATTGTTAAGAAATTCAGAATATATTTGTTGAAATTTAGGGAGAAAATTTTTGACTTTTAAATATCTCAAATGTTTTGTAAAGACAGTGTCTCCCAAGACATGGAACCAACCAGAGGATGTTGGCATCAGGAGCTGTTCAAGGGCTGCCCTTCTCAACTTTATCAACCCCTCAGCCCTCGTCCAAGGCAGCCGCTCCTCTCCCTGCTCCTCACACAGCAGTTTGGTTACACTGCACAGGGCAGGCCAGGAGCAGCCCCTCAGTAAGAACCAAACAGGAAAACCATCTCCTGTGTTGGGTGTGCAGTTTCCTATTTCTATGAGGAGAGTGTTCAGCTTATGAAATTCACAACTGGATACATATATTACAAAAATACTCTCTCATCTTCCACATGAAGGTGCAGTGAAACATTCAAGTCCCTTTGATGATACTAATAGTTATTTTGATTTCACTCACATTTTTGCCCTCAAGACTATTTCCTGTGATATCAATAACGAAAGTTCTGACTTTAGCCATTTCAACCAAGCACAGAGATTTTATTTAACTATTTGAAGTGGATTACTGGAATTTAAAACCAATTATGACACCAAAAATGCCTGTCATCACAACTACATTAATGTAATGTGAGAAGCTTGGCTTCCTTTTGCTGGAAATGGAGGGGGAAAAAAAAAGATGGCAAAGAGAATAAAAAAGTTGAAATACCAGCCTACACAGAAGCTAACATATGCAGACACACACATATCTGTATACATACACATATGTGCATACACACACCTGTTATCTTTGTAAACAGATGGACCAAATTCAGCTCTTATTTACACCTGTTCATTCCTACTGGACACACACACTAAAGCATTTCCCTCTTCACTGCTATAGAGAAAAAACCACTGTTGTGCTGTTATTATAGCTTAGATTAGGTTAGTTAAAAGATTTACAGTTCAGTAAGCAAAGTAATGCTTTACAAGCTCACGTGTTTAAGCAGCAAGCTCGCTCTGGCCCTGATCCTCTGAGCAGTTGGAGTTACACACACCGTTACTTACGCTCTCAGAATATAGACCTGGTATTTATCTTTCCAGCTAGAACAATTCACATATATCTACATTATCTTGTGGTCCATTGGCTAATTCTAAATACTCCAATACAGACTGCTTCATCTCTTAGCAACTCATAAACAGGTATTGCTGAGAAACTTCAAAATATATATTGAATTTTTATTAAATATTGTTCTTACTGTTGTAGCTGAAACAGTTTAACTAAGGCTGTTATAAGCATAATACACTCCTGTTAAGAAATACAGAACACCAGACTACTGAACCCTTTCAGGGTCATTAAACAGCTGTAAACATTATTACAAAAATAAACCAGAGATTTCATGCTTACATTTTAGCCCAGAGCTTGGTGTGCTGAGCAAGTACATTTTTTTCATCTCTTACAATCAACGCTGGTGACATTTGGGCATCCAAACAAATTACATCACAAATATTACTGAGGTGGGTAGGATACTGAGCAGTTTATTTACCAGATGATTAATATATAAAGAGTAGGGCAGGACAGATGACCTACTCTTCTTTGACTGATTTGTAGGCAATATTAAGAGACGTAGATGTAAATAGTTAAATTTTAACAAAACCATGTGTGTGTGGAAAGGAAGGGGGGAGATCAGATGTATTTAATGACACCAGGAAACCATTATCCAATCTGGTAAAATGAAATGAACATTAGGCCAGATTCTATTCTCATTTTACTTATGTAAAACAGTATAACTGTATTTGGTTCACTGGCGTTTTTCTTTTTTTTTTTCCCCTCTCTCTCTTTATTTTTATTTTTTTAAATTGGTTAAGTAGGTATCCCACTCCTTGGGGTATAATCTAATTATATGAGGGAAATACATGGCTTCTGGAGTAAACCAGAATGTCTTGAAAAAAAAAAAAAAAAAAAAAAAAAAAAAGTCAGCCTATAGGTAATCCAGGTAATCTGTCCTATCTATTTGGTTTTATTTAATATTACTAAGGCCAACTAGGTAATTTTCTGTAATTATTAGTCACTTTACCACATTTCTGTTTTAAAGTCATAGCAAAGGATATGTAGCATCTCAGAACTCAGAACTGGGTTGAAGATCACCAAACTGTCACATTTGAAAAAGACCTCTATGATCACCACGTCCAATCTTCAACCCCCTACTAAAAATTTTTGAAAAAGTCCCCATGCCCAGTAGAGCATGTCCTGAAGTTCCTCATCTACACAGATTTTGAATACCTCCAGGGATGGTGACTCCACCACCTCCCTGGGCAGCCCCTTCCAGCACCTGCCTACTCTTGAGGGCAAAAATGTGAGTGAAATCAAAATAACTATTAGTATCATCAAAGGGACTTGAATGTTTCACTGCACCTTCATGTGGAAGATGAGAGAGTATTTTTGTAATATATGTATCCAGTTGTGAATTTCATAAGCTGAACACTCTCCTCATAGAAATAGGAAACTGCACACCCAACACAGGAGATGGTTTTCCTGTTTGGTTCTTACTGAGGGGCTGCTCCTGGCCTGCCCTGTGCAGTGTAACCAAACTGCTGTGTGAGGAGCAGGGAGCCTCACCCAAACACCCATCTTCAGCACCCAGCTGCTGCAGGACCACGCAGCAGGGAGTAGGGAAGGCATTTGACAAAACTATAGCTGCTTTGTAGTGCTGATATTTAAACAGGCTGCTTATTGATTCCAAAACAAAGTACTCCTTTAGTAACAACAGAGCCAACTCATTCCACAACAGTTTTTATGTCTTAAAGAAGGGTTAGCAGAGGGATTTTGAAGTTTCAAAAGTCATTAGCTGATAGAAAACCGTTTGCTGAGGCTTTCCCTGTGCTCTGAGAAGACAGATGCTTTCTGAAATACCTGATACATCTGTAGGGTACTTTCTAGCTAGCACAGCATTTTGGACTGATAACTGATCAGTAGAAGATAAATCACTAGAACAGTCTTTGGTTGGTAGCACCCATGGAGTGGACGACTGTGAACTGTTCATGATCACAATCTAGGAAGACGAGCAGAGAGGAGAGGAGAGGTCATTTATAAATCTCACTCACAGATTAGAATAGAAAGATTAGAAGCATGCAGACAAGCTGTTTGATTTATTGCTACTTTGCATGTGACTTAGCAACATCTCTTTTCCTTCTTATTTATTCTATTTCACTTTCATATACTTAAGAAGTCAGATCCAAAGAAAAGAAAGATAAATAATTGGTACAGAAAGTTCAGTAGATTAAAAAAACCAACAAGCAAACAAACAAAAAACCCCACCTCCTGCTTTTTTTCCAGGCACTGGTTGCATCTGGGATCATTATTTTTTAGCTTATAAGCACTGACTCTCACTTTATTATTTTTTTTCCTTAGTGCTCTCCTGATGGCAAAAGATAAGATAGCAAAATTCAAATGGGAGTGTGCTTTGTCAAATGCTTCATTAAACTAAAGCTTTTCTAACTTTAGAAACAGCATTTTTTAAAGTAAATTTGTTATTTTCATGTAATTTGGAATGTATACAACTGATTAAACTCTCTCCTATTTGATCAATCTCCTGTAGCTCCTATCTGATTGTTCACTTTAATTAATCTAACTGGCATCTACATCAGACTGAAGAAACCTTAAAATTAAGCTTTTAACGATCCACTTTAGTATCACATAGAACAAATAAAACAATAAAATTCCTGGAAGACTTTGCAAAGCATAATTATTATTCCACTTTTGTCATTTTTACAGATTGAAATAGTCTCCCAAATCTTCTGTTCTCGTCTGAGGACACTGTACTGCACTGGAAGTCTGTAATACTCTAACTTATTATATAATATTAAAATGCACATAATGTTGATCCCATTAATGCTACATTCCTCACACAGGCAAGTTCCAAATCAAAAGCAATGCATTTCAGCTGGGTGAGGACAGGAGGATCAGGCCCTCTATACCAAAGAGATCAAGCATGAAGAGTTAAGACCACAGACCTCAAACCATAGTTTGAAACAATATAAATCCAAAACTGTAATGCTGGGTTGATGATTGTATTTTCATTTCACAAAATCTTAGGCTTAGATTTTGTATATGACTAAATATAATGTCAAATGCACATGTGTCCCAAGAATCAAAGTATGATTGATTGTGAAATATTCATATGCGATAGCCCAGTGAGATTTTTTTCACAAGGGCACCTGTCGGGAGCATAAGCTTGGATACAAATCATCAAATAAGTATGTAAAATCATTACAAAAATCCAGGCATGCAATCAGATAGTCAGTTGTCTGAAAGTGTTGGACTGTAGCCAGCACAGTGGCTCGACAGACTAATGCTTTGGTCTTTGCAGATCCTCAGGGCCCTAGTTCAGTTCCTCCTGCTACTGGTCAGGTCAACTGTCTGCACCTAGTGTTGACTTTCCTGGCACCTAATGCTAGGAATAAAGAAAAAAACCCCGAGTCCATAAGTTCCCTTTGACCTGAGCCACAGAAACATCTGCTGGTTGAGTCACGAACTGCTTGTTGGCCAAGTTTAACAGCAACTGATCCTGTTGCGGATCAGCTCTCTCAGCAGTAGGTGTCACTGCAATAAATAGATGGATTTCAAGGGACAAAGACACACTTTCCCAAGGAAAATGCATAAACAGAACATCTCTGAATAAAGAGAGTTTCAGAAAGAAGTAGATGCTCCAATTAGACTTCTTCCTTATGCAAAATGCTGAAAATCTGGTTTAAGGAGAAATGAAATTGCAGAAGTTGGGATTGCCAACAACTATAACAAAATAATTCTGTCCTTTAGTCCTATGTCACAAGGCTTCTTTAATTCATATTAATCACCTCCCTGCAATCCCAGGTCTAGTAGGTAAAGACCACAGTTAAATCTTTTTTCAAAAAGCTCTCTAACAAATTAAGTCATTTTCTCCTGTGGAACAAAAGACCTAGTTATATGGAAAGCTACTGCACACTCAACTGTAGTTTAGGACTTAAAAAAGACCACAAGGTTAGCCTATTTTCTGCCAAATTAGAGAGTCTGTACCCAACCCTATCTGCATAGAGAATAAGGATAAAGCAAATACTAATAACAGCTTTAGGGGAAGGATGATGATGTTTCAAGCATAGATTTGATTAAGAGTGAATATTTTGAAACAGCAGTGACCAGTTTATATTTGAAACATAAATACGTGGTATGATAAATAATATCACAGAGGTGTCACCCAAGTCGACACCATATTTGGTTTCATTATCATGAAATGGTTTGTTGGATAATTAAGGATACTCCAGATTGCATACTATTGAGTTACACAATAGACAAAACAATGCATCACTAAACATATTACCTGTGATGACATCAGCACAGGAACTGTGTCTCTTAAGGAAATGTTTTAATGTTGGTCAACAAGAAAAAAAAAAGTTTAATGGAAAAAAACCCCAAAAGTTTAATTATATTAAACCTTGCATAACCTGTTGCACATGAAAGAGAGCATTATGTGATGGCATATACTCTCAAAGTACATATATATAACTGCATTTATTTTACTTCTAATGCCACTGAACTGGGAATAAAGGATAGGAAAGAGTATAGAGATAATGAAAAGATAAACTACTCCAGTCTTCAAGATCAGTGTATTTAAGAGAAAACAACACAGAAAAAGTCCACACACATGAAAAGTATGAACAAGCCTCACTGCATACCAGGGAAGACTTAAGCCCCTTTTCCCCCAGTACACAGCTGATATGTCCCCAGCAGTAATTCCCACCAGCTAGTACCCCAGTATTCTGCAAATCTCCCCAGAGCTGTGGTCATCAAAGCAGACTCTGATCAACACACTGAGAGAGGAGGGGAAGACATTTTCTGCCTGTTTCTTTGCTGGGCACAGAAATAGCCAAGATCTTAATATCATATAAATGCAAACAGTTAGGAGTAACTTTTGCATTTATCAGTGCACCCAAACAGCTTCCAAGGCCAGAAAGTGGCAGAATTTTTCAGAATTTCAGCACTGTAGAAATTAATATCCCTAACTGATCATTTCCACATCGCATTTGGGAAAAAGCTTGCCATGTATCTTGACTTAAATAGATGGCTCATCCTCTGTAAAGAAGCCAGGGACAGAGTCCAGAATTCGACTCCCATTGCTGAGTCCAGTATGCCAGATAGCCTTCTTTTATCAAACATAATTGACAGCTGAAAAGACAGGGTTTTTTTTTTAAACTCATGACAGAACTATCAGCATAAAAAATTTTGGTTAAAATATTAGTGAGTTATTTTGGGTTTTAATAACTGAGATTCTTGGCTGTTAATCCCTTCTACCTCCAATTTCTGTCTTCTCTCTTTTCTTTTCCTCAATCCAACTGATTCATTTTTCCTCTCCCTGTAACACATGGACTTGGTGACAAAAAGGGAAGACATAATTGAGAGGGTCATAGCAATTCTTAGATACAAGTGGCTTCAATGAGTTATTTTTAATACTAATTTACTAGAAAAGGATAATATCGAGAAAGATTCAGTTTCAATGGAATTAGATAGAGTGAAGGAAACAGCTGAATAAGGCAGGGATTCTGGGAAGCAGGTAGATGCAGGAAAAATAGAGCAAACATTGCTCAGAACACTCCTTGTGTTTGTGGTCTCCAAAAAAGTAGAAATGGCAAACTCCGTACAGAATTATGTGGAAAAAGTGCAGAACTAAATGAAAAAAAAAAAAATAGGTGAGGAAACACAACACAAACTTGAAGTAAGGACAGAAGAAATATACCTCGTTACCACTCAAGAAAAATTAAATACTAAACCCCACGAATCTCCTTTATCCTTTGGTGTTCTGGTCTGTGCACACTCTTACTGATATGATATATTACTGCTGTTGTTATTTAACTTTATTAATTGATCACTGTCATGAACACAAAAGCAGAGCCAGTAACTCTAGAAGCCATCTCCTACCTCCCATGATACTTTCATACTGAGCTAAGTGGTTTAGACTTAAAAGGGTGTGGTTAGGAGTCACTCTGCTCAGCTAAGACACTGACAGCTTGATTTTGCAACTGCTCTAATTTTATCTGTCCCAAGGTTAGAAAACATTCACCTTCAGGATTCCAACAAGCTGAGCACTGACTGCTGTCTGGGCACCCCACTTGTATCTGGGCACAATGGCTTTTGTCATGAACAAAAAGTTGACCAAAAATTTGGCAGGCACATAGTAGATAGATGAATAGAGAAGAGGGATGTTGTAAAAATACAGAAACATATTTCAAAGCTATCTGCAGTATAAAAATCCTTTTAATATTTCTGATGTTAATTGCAACATTCCAGGCCCTTGGCTGAAAAGACAACCTCTCCTGGTTGATAGGTGAGTGGCAACAAAGCTGACAAATTGTGATAAACGCAATCACAGGATGACAGAGGCTGGCAAGTTCAATTACTGCTGCAAACTCAGCTGGAAGATGGACTTTGCTAACTGCAATGTATCCCCAACAGCCAGCTCTGGCCACATACAGCTCTAACCAAACTCCTTGGAGTGACTGACAGGATCCCTGGAGGTTTCAGTTCCACTGTAGCAGAGAGCTGTTAGCAGAAGGACCAGGGACTGACAGCGAGTGCTTTACTGCAAGAGTTTTCCATGCAACATGCATGAAACAACTCCAAGTGAAACTATTTCAAGCCTCAAGAATAGTCTGTGCAAATGAGAAGTTTGTGTTCACTTTCTCCAGCTCAGCTGAATTTCTCCAGCTTCAGGTAAAACTCAATGTTAATTTCCATTGCTGCAAACCTGTATGAATCAAGGTAATTTTCGCAAAATACAAAGCCAGATAAAAGGAGAGGGAAAGACTTGGTGGTTCAGTGGCCTCCCACTGCTTGCAATAGGACAAAGTGTTCCTCGTTGTACAGGACCAAACACCAAAACCTCCAAAGCTTAAAGCATTCAGGAATCTCCACATGAAACCTCTGTATTGCTTCAGCTGCCCAAGAAGAAACTCATTTTCCTGTTGCACTGATTTCCAGTGACTTGCATCTACACTTCTAGTGATTGTTATATCTCTCTAATTAAAAAAAAAAATCATTTTCTTCCCTTTCTATTTCTGAATAGACCAGCTATTCTTATTTGATGCAAAAATGAAGAAAGGGATATATATAACAAATTGTGGCTTCTTATACTCCAGTGAAAAATAATCTAAGAATTTAAAACATATTTAATGAAAAGTATGAGGCTTTCTTGCAGTTGCTCTTTTTTTTTTTTTTTTAAGTCACAAAAAAAAGAAATCCTTTCTCAATTTTTGGTTGTTGACTTTTATTTTCATAGTGACTTTTTACAAAAAGAACCCACTATGTTTCTACAGGACGTCTTTGTTCTCTTTCTAGATTTTCCAAAACTTTGTAAAAGGACAATGGTATAAAAATTATACTGTAAAAAATGTAAGTACTGTGAGTGAGCGAAGTTATTCATTTATATCCCTAGCTTATGAAATGCCCATATCATGTATCCTTTATCCAACAGCAGACTCTTTTAGCTTCAATCACAAGAGCTAACAATATGTTATTGATACGATTTCAGGAAACTGTCAGCAGGCAGCTTAACTTTCAGTCCTCAGCTATGGTGAGCATATGCACAAAACATACCTGTACCTCTCCTGCATGAAAGCTGGCAGCGATGAGCACATTCCTGTCAGCTGTCACAGCAGAATAAAGAGAAATATAAACAGGTCTTCCTCACTAAGTACAGCCTCATACTCTTTACACAGTGAAAACTTGCTACTGGTTTCACTGGGAATTATCACCAGCATCAGAAACGTGTGTCAGAGCACTGAGGTGCAGCCAATAGCTTCCCGCAAGAAGCTGGTCCCCAAAGGCACAGTGAAGGGTCCTTTCTCATTTTTTCTGCCCCATGCCCACCTCCTCCCTAGCAGCAAGCCCTCTCCCAGTAGTTGGCCTTTCACACCACTGCAAAGTAGTTGCAAGGTTCTGCCTGTGCCCTCCAATTATATTCAACACAAAATCAATAAGATGAATTCGGAAGAGAGAGGCAAACTGGGAGACCACCCCGCTGAGAAACAGAGTGGGTTAAATGATGCCTGAAGTTTGGTACACCCCAAGCCTGGTCTCCAGAAGCAGTAGAAGCCTTACTCCTGTCAACTGGGGTGAAAACTGGGACTCCCAGTTCATTTGGCCCTTTGTGCTCACTTTGGCAAAAGGGTGCACTCACAATGACAGATGAGGCTTTTCTGTAAACATGCACAACTTCTTCATATTCACCCACTTCTGCCTGAAGGAAAAATAGTCAGCATGTAAGTCAGTCCGGTATTCAAGTTTTAAATTCATGTGCTATTATATTTTCAAGAGCTGAAGAATAGCCACAAATATCAGAAGCCAGAACAGGTAAGCTAAAAGTGCATTTCTCCCCACTCTAGGAAACCAGTGGTTTTTAAAACTAGTTTTCATATCGGTGCACAAGCTTTAATAATAAAAGAGTATGTTGTACTATTAGATGTTGGTCAATTTTTTTTGTTTGACAGAGAGAAATAACAGGCTGCTGCACAGTTTTGGTGGTTTTTTTTCCTCCAAATGATCAGAGAAAGTACCACACTTTAAGGATGTGCCTCTCTTGTTCTTAAAAGGGTAAAACAAAATATTCTTCTAGCTATTCTAAGCCTGCCATATAAGTATTATGCTGTTACAGATTTCAAAAGGTTAGCTTCAATGAACCTGACATCAGTATAACCCAAAATAACCCATTCAAGAGAAAAGTAAGAAATAATTGCTGTTTTCTCTTTTTTTTTCCTCAGCTATATTGCTATAATGATTTTGCATAACAGATTGAACAAAGTGCTGTTGTGACAGGTGGTAGAATTCAGCTAGTAAGCACAGAGACAGGGTTCAATTTAGTTTGTGAATCCTTTAATTGTTGTGCAGCTAATTAAAGAAGGTTCTTTACACTCGCAAGTGTTTACCGTTGCTAGTATGCATACATGAAAAATTAAATTGTGCCTTCAAGGGCTGAGAACTATAGAAAAATCATAGCTGATTCTGCAACATGCTTACCAGCTCAAAATAGCTGCTTTTCACAATTGGAATTTGTAAAACTTTTTGCTAAGCAAATATAGAGCTAATTAGAAGTGTTCGTTGGACCAATTAACATTTAAATAAATAAGCCATATTGCACATTTCACAGTCTTTATTTAATGATGCTTCTTAACTCTTTGGAAAGATTCCTTTAAGTACAAATAAGTTGTCATAAAAATGAAAGACAAAAATAACACCATAACAGTATATTCTATGCTTTTTTCTTTTTGCCTTGAAGTCTTTTCTAAAACTCTATACCTGTTACTAGGGAAGGGGGGGGTACACAAATCTGGTTCCTTCTTTCATCTTGTCAAGTTACCTTTACACCCTTTTGAATGCAAACAGAAAAACATATTTGATTACTATTTAAAGTGTTATGATAGCTCTGTTTGTTTTGCCCCATGGAACAGAAACAGTTTTAGAAAAAAAAAATAAATTACTTTTATGTCATAAAATGGCCATTGCAGCCAAAAAGAAGGGTATTCTCAGAAGAGATCGCTCTTAGAGTAACGAAAGCAGCATTTTGAAAGTTGCATTTACAGTGAAGTGAAAGGAAAAACCATCTGTTTTTCTGGTCTAGGATTCTGTTAGGATTCTCATACCAAAGCCAGTGTTGTTATTATACCTAACCCTAGGGCTGCGATTGCCTGTCTCTTTGGGGTCAAGTGATATTTTGCTTTCAAAACAACTGTCTTTTAATTTAACAGTCCTTTCAAATCAATAAGACCCTTCAGTCTGCACCGAACATACATTTTCTCTCTCTCTTTCAACCTCCAAACCTCTACCTAACACAAAGGTTACATTAAAAACCGAGGGAAGGCTTCTTGCTACCTTTTTCCAAGATGCATTACACTACCTTGTAATCACACGAAGAGCTAACATGGAAGGACTCATTGTTGACCTTGGCTTTCAGCAGAGAAAACCAAATTAACAAGGACCAATTAACATTTAAATAAATAAGGAAGATTAAAATAAAGGAAAAGAGCATAGTATCTCTCTCAATCAGTATGAGTGATAATCTCCAGGAAGGACACAAGCCCATTGGTGCATGGAAGCACAGACTGCTCTTTCCTGTACCAGCAAGGCCTGCTGAGCACCAAAGGGGATGCAGCCACGTGTGGAAGCAGGCAATGCTCTCACTCTGGAAAACCTTTGGGAAAACATGCAGAGACCTTACAGTCCTGATATACTTCCAAGAAGGAAAGGTGCTGCCCATATTTCTGGCCACTGCTCTGCCCCTTCCATGTGAGGCTGTTAATGGTTGTGATTTCATACATCTGATTGCTAGAAGCCAAGAAACTCACAGCTCTGAGCTCGCATCTGACAAGGAGCAGCCCAAGACCAGAGTACTTTTGTGCAGATTGTCAGCATGTGCTACTTCAGATTAAATTTTTCATGGGAAAATTTGTGTAGGTTTTTTACCATCCAGTAAATTCTGGTTAAAGTAAAAAAGAAGAAACAGTGGCCAAAGAACATCCAAGAGCCCAAGAAGAAAGCATTTGGGAAGTCTTTGGAGACTGAGAAATCAGTGTTTTAAAATGTCTGTTCCATTACATTCAACCTGGAGAATACAACCTGGATTTTTGTGCTAAGTAATTCTCTGACTACCAAGCTACAAAATATACTGGTATTATCAAAAGTTTCATGGTTCAAGGAAACAATTTGATATACTGATTTGGCCTTTTTGGGGGGGTGGGGAGGCACACAGGTACCTGTAGGTGTAATCTGGAAGTAGCCCTAGGGACTCCCTGGGCCATATGATCAGATGATGCTACACTAGGATGTAAAGGGGTCAATCAACTTTCCTCTTCCCTGCCTCTCACTCTTCCCCCAGGGAAATGCCAAAAAAAAACCTTCCAGTTGGCCAAGTTTCTCCACCATTCTTGGATATCTTTATCCCAACAGAACAATCAAATCCCCCACTTAATAAGCATCCACAAAGACTACCTTTTAAAAGGACACTCCTACACAAAGTTTATGAATAATTCTCAGAAGATTACAACATGATATATCATTTTAAGTATTTGGATCTGGAGTACTGGTTCGGGCCTCTAACTGACAGCCACCTTTATGAATAGTTAAGAGTTCACAGAGATGATTATCATGTACTATTTAAATATGTATAAAGGACAAAGATAATAACAATACTTTGCACTTTAATAGAAGCTTCTGTCTGAAATTCTCAAAGGAGAGCTGAAGTCCTCACGAATGCATACTCACATCTCCCCTGACCTGCACAGTTGGTCACTGCTATTATTCTCAGGAATCTGGTAGGCTGTTATTGTTAGATTTCTCAAAAATGATAATGTCTGGCTTAATTTATAGCTCAGCTGAAGCTTTACCAAGTGAGTAACCCCAAGTGAATCACCACTGTGGGAATGCTGACGAGTGCCTTGCACCAGGGCTGAGAGCAACATGGTACTCTGCAGATTCTTACTCCCTGTTCTCTTGATGGAGGAGGAGAATCCTCCTCATTCCCAGGATGAGACACAGCTGACTGATCAGCTGAAAGAAAACCATCTCCTGCTGCTGTTCAGGAATAAGCCTGTCTGTAGCCTCAAAAATAATTTTAGACTTTTTTTTTTTTTCCCAGTACTAAAACAAAAAAAACCACCAGAAGTGGGCTCTTGCTAGAGAGACATACTTTCTTGCATGAAAAGCACTTTTCTGCACTTAGAATTACAGCAGTTTTGTAATTAAAAAAAGGGAAAAAACGCTTTAAGTTATCTATTTCTAAATGCTCTTTGATGAAGTTTAATTCTCCTGTCTTCTAATTAAGAGACTAAAAAGAGTGACTCTCTACTACCCTAAAAAATACAGATTTTAGCCACACAAAAATTTGACCATGGTCAATTATATCTTTTACAGAAAATATGAAGAGAGCTAAAAATTTCAAGCAGAAAAGTAAAACATCCCAAATATCAGCACCAAAGTTTGAAATGCTGCTAAAAAGTTGGCTGGGTTTGAAAACTGGCCCTGGGTAATTTGAATTTACGGTAAATGGCATTTGTACAAGGTCCTCCTGCCCTTAGGGCTCTATTTACAGAAGGGTCAACTAATCCTGAATGTATAATGCTGCCAATGTATTAGGAAATATGCTTTACATCCAGCATTACTAATATGTCTTATTGTACAACTTTGTCTCTTGAGCAACTAAAATTTCTTAACCAAGAATTTAAAAAAAGGCAAAGAAAAAAAGGCATACCAAACAGGTATGGGCCAAAGTGCCTGAGTTTCCATGCTTCCTTTTACAATGCAGTTTTGCTTCAACATCTTTAAAAAATTCTCAGCAATGTCAGAGAGGCACAAAAGCAATGACATAGGAAACTGGACAGGATTTTTGCACTGGACATTGTCATGTAAGACTGTCAGTGTTCTCTCCTCTTTCATCTCTAAAAAACAGCTTTTGATCATTTCCCTACCAGCAGTGTTGTCAGTCTCAACTTTTTATTATTATTTTTATTATTATATTATATATATTACATATATATAATATTATTATATAGTTATATATTCTATAAATCAGAATGATGGAGTTATTGAAGTAACAATGTATGCACTACCACTAGCACAGGGAAGCTGTGATCTCATTCAAGATCTATAGCTAATGGCAAACAGCAAGAGACTGAATTCCCTCATCTCAAATATAACCATCTAAAGTCAAGTAAAATTCAGCACAACATTCACAGATACAGAAGATCAGAAAATTGGTTCACAACAACTTATCACAGAGTAACATGTTAGCACAAGTTAACTGATTCACAGTAATTTTTAGTGTACATGCTCTTGGCAAATGTGATGTAAACTTAGTACAGCTTTCAGTGAAAGACATTTCACTGCTTTCATTAGGGCTAAACTAATACGTTGTTTCCTGCGTGCTGTGAGGCAGGAACAACTACAGAGACAGATACAGCAGCAGGCAATTGGTAATCTGGGTGTGGGATCAGTATTTATTGCCAGGTTCCATGGTCTTTTGCCAGGGTTCAAAAAATGAGATAACAAAAAATGTTTTTCGTTAAAACACCTGTGTCAAATTTTTCATGGAAAGTTACAAGACACTTCCCTATGGCCTATCTGCCATGGAAGTCCTGCAAAACAAGCAACAGGATATGGGCTGGCAAAAGAAAAAAAAAAAAAAAAAAAAAAATCACAAAGTAACCAAACTCCATGACACACCAAGGTACCAAGACTCAAAATGGCAAGAGATGCAAATTTAAAAGATGTACATACATGATGGACCCAATACCAAAACCAAGTTGACAACAGTCCTTTCAACAACCTTCATGAATTTTGGTCAAACCCATGCTGAATTAGTGACCAACATTTATAGCCACATAAGAACCTCATGGTGGAAGTTGAATACTTAGCATATATGAAACTTATTGATGGAAATGAAAACACATATACAGGAAAAGATTTAATTAACCCTTATCCCTCATCTTTCATCACAGTATTTAACACAGAACACAAAAATCAAGGTGGGTAATTACAGCTAAACCTTTTTCCCCTGCAAAATAATTTTCAGTAACTGAAAACTATCTGAACTAAACAAACAAACAAACAAAAAAAACCCCACTGCACTGTTATGTATGACTTAAAACATTTTTAAAAGAAAAAAATCACTCGTGTAATTTCACTGTAAGCCACAGATCACTTAAGCACAGTAACACAGTGTTCTAGAGTTTCTCTTTCTTACTCTAATATTCTTATTCTGGGAATGTTTTCATCCTTATTTTTCCTGCTCAAATTCTCTGTAGTAATACTGTGTAGAAATGGAGCATGAAGGTGGAATACAGGCAGAATGGGGACTTCTCCCTCACACATTACTTAACTGCTTCTGTAAGGTTTCATGATCGAAACGAAAAAGAAAAATTCAAATGGAAAAAATATCCCCAGGAGTTTCCAGTTCTTCATGCACTATTTCACTGATAGTGGAATGCCCTTCCACTGGTGCTACTGCCACCATCAACCCAATGCAGTTTGGGATACATCAAGGCAACAGAAAGGAGATGATTAGAGGCACAGCCATACAAGACAGATAAAAAACCTTAACAAAACTATAATACCCTTGAAGTATTCCAAATTCTAATTATTTTCCTAATTTTTTTAGAGACAAAAACTAATATTGAAAAATCTGTGCCTTATCTATGATTTCCTATATGCAGCGAGATGGCTCAGACTGACAAATCTGCTTCCTGTTGCTCATCAGACAAGAGCTGGGGGCAGACACAACACACAGGGCACATAGGAGGGGACACGTTCTACAGAATCTTTTTCTCTGCAGAGAAAGTGCACTGGTGAGAAAACATTCATCCACACATACCACTGAAAAGCTGGTATACTTAATTTTAAGTCTTTCAGCCCTGACATACAGAACACACGAAATACTTTTGTTCAGCTGTAGCTATGTCTACTCAAATCACAAACTATGTAATACTGAGGAGCAACATATCTGCAAAATTAACATCAAAAACATTTTTTTTATCACTCTTATCTACAGTCAAGTCTGCATATCCCCTAAATGAAGCAAAAATATATAGGAAGCTAAATGTGTAAAAAAAAAAACAATTTACACATTCTTCCTTTTTGTTAATTGTCCATTCTTTGAAACAGACACAATGACCACAATCAAAAATAAATACACACTTTTCCCAAAAACATTCCTGTAACAATTCCTATTTATCATCCACTTTTGATATTAAGCCTTCTACTTATTGTGTAGGACCTTCCATGGCAATCAGATGACAGCTCTTATGTATCCCGAATAACATTTTCCCTCTTGGGGACAGTACACCTTTGGGATACCTAAAGGGCTAGAGAGATTTTTCAGAGGTCCAGTGGTATCAATTCATTTGGAAGACTTCCTGAACAGAAAAGATGATGGTTTAATAAGCATTTACAAATTTCAAAATTTACAAAATTAAAAAAAAATTTTTGGAATAATGAAGTAGAATGCACACAACGGCCCCATTAATACTGCCACTGTATCCTCACTGGGTTCTTACCAACTTCCACTCTGCAGCTTTGCATGAAGTTTATTAATTTTCCTAAGCTTAAGCATGGGCTGAAATATCTACTTCATTTAAGACTGCAAAACACCAGCACTGTTGTGAGAGTTGTCAATAACCAGAAATGCTGGTGTTTTTTTTTTAAATCATATTCAATACTTTTATAAGAATAATTAATATTAAATATAATGTATTTAATATTTCTATAGTGACCATCAGTGGTTGTTGGTATGTTATAAACCATTAATTGCAACAAAAAAGTTTCACTAGCTAAAGAGGGAATCAAAAGGAATTTTCAGTCAGGAAACAGCTAAGTTGGTTCAATACTCTTGAAATCTCAAGCAGATGCAGAGTCACTTTGCAGATATTCAGAATAATAGATGAGGAAAATGTAAACATATAGTGCTATACTGTCTGAAGCCATTTCTCTGCTAGACAAGGATAGGGTTTGGGATGATATAACTTGCACTTTCTGGTTTTATTCAAGTCTTTATTTTTCAGGACAGGATCTCTCTCACCTGTTTGCAGCCATGCCAGCATCTCATCTAAATTTAACAGAGGTCTTCAAAAAGAATGAAATCCTATAAAGATCCCTGTGCCTCTTCTGTGAGAGGCAAACACAGACAACCTAACTTTTAGATAGTATTCCTTTGCCCTGTGCATGAAAAATAGCATTTTTAATCCAAATTATACTGAAAATTTCACTAAAGGGAAGCTGGCATTTCTGCTGCTTCACCATGAGCACTTTTTTCAACATCACATTTTACCGGAATCCAGACTAAATTGTTACTTACAAGGTTCATTTTGTAAAGACATTAATTAATGGACTGCACATGGAAGTGAGGTGGGGAATATTGTGCATTATTCTTTTGGCAAGTACATCATTTTAGTAATTAATGTTGACATCATCTTTTAAAAATGCATTAAGCAATATAGACAACATATACTCTGCCCAGCATTACGTTTTGTTTTGTTTTTTTTTTTTAGGGGGTGTAGTGCAGGGGGGTGAGGGAGTGTTTCTCATGTCTGAGAGACTGCAGCGGGGTCCTCTATTAGCCGGTAAGGTCCTTGTCTGTCTTGGTCAGAGGTACACTTTAGGTACAGTTCTGGACATGAAGGCAATATGGATCATGAACATTCTTACAGAACTGCCAGAGCTGTAGAGATCCAAACTCAGTAAGATTTTTAGTGAACAATTCCTTTAATAACACCCATTAATAAAACAGTTTCTTTCCTTTCAAATTTTGGGTAAAAAAGCAACTCATGGTGAGCTTTTACTTCAACACCTGTGTTCACACAGACTCTAGTTCCCTTTATCTTCCTATCTCCTCATACCTAGCTAATCCAATAGATGTTCTTTCCCATTTCCCAGATGAAGAGTATCCCTCTCTCCAAAGGAAATGAAAGACATGAAAAGAGGCACTGGCTTACCTCAGTGATGTAAACCCATGAACTTTTTCCACCAGCCTGGCAAGCAGAAACTGAGAAGCTGAGAAATACCAGGTATGCCTTTGAAAAAGAAGTTCTGATAATTCTCAACAAGGTCGTGTCTAAGCACTTTAATTCTAAGGTTCTAGATACGTAGAAAGTTAGTGCCCTTCATGACCCAAAGCTATGGTATTTTTTAGCTGTGTATTGACCTGTTTATTATTATCTGTTTATTGAGCTGTTTTCCATGAATCTGTCTAATCCCTATCTGATGCTGTCTGCCTCTACAAATTCCCCTGGCAGCGAGTTCCAGAAGTTCACTACTCACTCTGTCAGGAATTACTTCCTTTTATCTGTTTAAACATAACTCCTGCAACTTTCACTGGGTGTCCTAGTTACAGTTTTGTGGGATTTGGGGGAAAAAAAAAAAAAAAAAAAGCAAAAAAAAAGGCATAGGGGCTCTGAAAAAGTAAGTATCTACAAAGAGCTACAGTGCAACTTAGAATGTAAGATCCCAACATGGTACAGCATGAGATGTGAAGTGTCCTCATTAAATGTAAATGTGCTCATGCAGTGAACTGAGTTGTATAGTTAGTCCCTGTTAAAGAAAAGACAAACCCCTTTACAGCATCATAGACCTCTAAGCTACTAATTGGCCCTTGTACACAGTCCTTCTGTGTAAGACCATTTGAGGACTGATAGTTTTACCACAACTGAAATGATGCATGTGTCACAACTGATGTTCATTCAGGTACAGAAAAAAACCCCAAACACTCGTACCATTTTGACAAAGAGGAACAAAGAGAGGAAAATGTCAAAATGAAGCCTTCACTACAGCTTTTTCTCCAAAATTTCCTCCCAAATTTGTGTTTGAAGTCTACGTAGACCTTCCATCCGAAGCCAATTTAATAGAAAGCCCAAGGAAAATACTTCCCCATCTGGCAGGGACTGTTTCTCCAAGCTGTGTCCAGATCATTCCCTCCACCCTCATTGTCCAAAACCAGTACCACTATAAAAAAATAACCATTCTCTTAACTTACCCTAAAAAAAAAAAAAAATAAATCTCCCGACCATGGTTGAAGCCAAATGGCCCTTCAGGCTACTACTGAAGAATCAATTACATTAGCTGTAAGCCTAAGAGAGTCCTGGGGACAATCAGTCAGAGCCATAATAGCTGTGAGGGAATTGTTAAGCAAATTGAGGGATTCTTTAGGTAATTGGGATTGGACAACCAGGTCATACTTAATTTGAAGCATCCATTCCATACAAGTGCTTCAGAGGTACAGTAGGAACTACAGACAGTAAAGTCTAATTGTGCTGTTACTAACCCAGTGCTTTTAAAGGGACCCTTTCCTCCCTGCCCCCCTCCACCAACACCTCAGTCTCATGCAGAATATTTAATAGGATTGTGCTCACTTTCAGCAAATGAGAATTCAAGCAGCTACTGCAGGGTCAAATCAGGGAGCTGAAAGCCAAGGAGATTAAATGTTCACAATTCCATACCAAACCTGAGAAGGAAAAAAAACTGGATAACTTTTTGCTTTCTTTTAGACAGTTCAAAGATAGTGAGGAGGCAAGAAAATCATCAGTTCTGGGAGGTCAATCTGAGGGGTCTGTGCAGGGATCAAGTGGATTTTTCACCCCAGTTAAACAGGGAAATATTCCAGAAGCAAAAACCTATCAGTTTCCTTTGTTCACTTCAACAACCTCCAGAAAAAAAAAAAAAAAAAGAGGTATGCCTGAGAGTCATCTTCGTGTTCATTTTGCTTTTGGAGAAACCTGTTGCAAGCAGCTATTGCTAGTACTTTCTGGCTTCTCCAGAGAAAAGCCATTTGATACAACAAAGACTGCAATCCCAAGAGAAACTAATTCTTTGTTGGACTGCTCTGAAGTTTCACAAGGTAGATAAAATGAGCCAGCAAACATGGCCCTTAGAGTGCCAACACCAAAGCTGACAAATCCATCCTCTTTTCTCCTTTTCCTCATATTCTTTTCTGGAACTAATTTGAGGAAAAACCCTAATTCTGGGTCTTCTGGCAAAGGGTACCTAAAATAATTGCCCAGAATGGAAGATTCTGCCTGTGCCACATTTCTTTGGCAAGGCAAGAGAAAAACTGGAAAGAGAGGGATAAAGAACAGAACCTGGATGACTGAAGGGTGCCAAAGCAAGAGCTTTGCGCCAGTTGCCATTCTGCTTGAAATCTGCACTGAGGAGCCCAGTGGTCTCTGCTCCCAGCAAGCTGGCCATGGCTTAGAAGAGTTGGCTACAGCAGCCCCTGGCAGCACAGCTGATGACAGCAAAAGCTCCGAGTAGCAGACGGGCCAATGGTCCATTGGTAGAGGTCAGGAATATCTGATCATGCACACTTCTGCCATTACAGAACTCTCACTGAGTACAAATCCAGCCTGTTTCATGGCCCTGTTTTAGAGGATGTTTTAACTGCTTATCAAATCAGTTAGCATTTTTCTAGCCTTGACAGAACAAGAGCCAACAACAGACACCGGATGCAATTCTACCTCTCATGTTCAGAGCTGTGATGTGATCTCTTCAGTCAGGCTATGGCTTGCTAAAGTTATCCAGCAGAATGCCAGCAGTCACACAGAAACAGCAGCTTCTAAACAGGGAAACCATGTAAAACAAACAAACAAAAAAGTGAAATCCCTGGTCTGGAACATACTGCCTTAGCTGAATGGAGTCTTTCCACTCCACGCACTACACTAACAACATTTTAGGTGAGTGAGCAGGCAAACAGTCCCCCATGAGACTACTTAAACAGGCTATGGTATACCAACTCAATTGCCTGGACAACATCAGGAGTCAAAGCCTGGGGAGCACTTGAAGAGCACAGCAAATAACCCATCTACAAAAATAATCATAATCAAAAACAGTAACCCACAAGATTTTTTGCCAATTAGTACTTTGAAAAATGAGCCATCACTTTTTCTGAAGATAATGGATGGGAATTCAATCTCTGTCACACCTATGGAAAAAACAATTAAAAATGCATGTTGCTTTGGACTATAGGGATTGCTAAAAGCACAGAATTTGGACTTGGTGTGTTGCACTACAGAAATGGTCACAGCTAAGTATTGTCTTTCTGTTGACCAGAGTAATACAAAGAAATCTATTTGGTCTGTAGAAAGAAAGCCTAGATGAGAAAATTGTGCCAGCAGCATCCTTGACAGACATTTCTTGGTGCAACCTGTGTGAAACTCCAGGAACAGTGAAGACAGTCAAATAAGTACCCACAAATAGAACAAAACATTTAAGAGAGGACTGATAATGGTCTAGCCTCTTAGAAGTCCCATATCAACACAGGAAGCAACATGATACTGTTCAGAGGTGCTACTGCTAACAGAAACACACTCAGCTACAAAATAACTGGAAAAAATAATGAAGTTATTATTACAATTTTGTATGTTTACAAAAGACTATGCTGTTTTGGCATTTACTAAGGAATTCTGAAGCAGAAGTTTGGAAGACCCATACACTATACTGCTTTCTCACGCAGCATCCCCACAGGCACTAGTCATGGTATTACAAAACATGGGTCTGTGTAGTAGTTGTGCTCAACAGGGGCAACTGACAAAAAAAAATAAAAATACAGGGAGTCTGCAGGGTAGACTGTCAAGGTTATAAACATTACGTATCTTATTACCATCTCTTCATGGACATTTGTTCTAAAAAAGGCTTCAGCCTCTCTTCATACAACCAGAGAATGGTTTGAGTTGGAAGGGATCTTAGTCCCGTGAGTTGGAAGGGACCAGACTGCTCCAAGCCCCATGCAACCTGGCATTTATCTACCTATCATTTTATCTCCCTTGTGAAACTTCAGAGCACTCCCACACTTCCAGGGATAGGACAGCTGCAGCTTCCCTCAGCAACCTGTGCCAGTGCCTCAACACCCTGACAGTGAACAATGTCTTCCTAGTAGCTAATCTAAATAAATCTACCCTCTTCCAGTTTTAAATGGTTATGCTTCATCCTACCACTACATGCCCTTGCCAAAAGTCCCTCCCCAGCTCTCCTGCAACCACTTCAGTATTGAAAGGTGCTCTAAGGTCTCCCAGAGCCTTTGCACCTCCAGGCTGAACATCCAGTTCTCTCAGCCTGTCTTTGTAGGAAAGGTGCCCCAGCCCTCAGGTCATCTTTGTAGCCCTTTTGCCAGAGAGGACTGCAATGCAGAGTACCAATGTACAATGGAAGACTTCACATCCATGCAGTCTTTGTAGAAGCAGATGAATTAATGACAAGATTCCAGATTCTTTCTTCAGGACAGCAGTAGTGTCTGAAGCTCTGATTTAATGTGTGCCATGACTTTCAATTTTGTCTTTTATAAATGCTGCTTTGCTTTAGAATAAGATATATTCAAAAACTGGAACGCCACCTGAGAGAAGCTTAATTCAGCCACAAGATGGGTCCTTTTTGCCCATCAGAAAAACAGACAGTATGGATCATAAACATGCCAGCTTCAATCACAACTGATTAGATCAGAACACACGTGCAGTTAATTGGTCTAGACACTGGGAGGTCCCAACTGCTTCTATCCTGCTCCATCTCTGATACCAGCAGATTATCACAAGACATTACTGTACTTTAGGGTCAGACTCCAGCTGCCCCCCCGTGTCCAGACACAGCAAACAGGGAGAAGAGGGAGATTTGCTTTGACATCCAGGAATAACCGCATCACTTTGTGAGACTGCAGTTCAAGTTTTGCTCCCAACTATAATTATTTGGTGATGAACACCTTCCCCCCTCTAGCTTAATGCTTCTGAGTTGGAGAGATGAATGACTGGAATTACCTGGGAAGAGCTGTAGTGATGGGGGAAAGCTATAAAAACTTGTTTTTTCAATTTCTGGAGTTGGCAAAAACATGAAGAAAATAGTGCCAATGAATCTTCCTCACAGTGGTAACCTTTGAAATTGTAACCTGCAACTAGTTATAACCATAATGTTGCTTTGCTCATTCTAATTGCTGACTGTTGTGACCAAAACATGATGGTATAACTTTTGTTATGGGGAAGGGAGGAGAAACAACGTATTGTTTGAGCTGACCACACATCACTGCTCTTCTTATGCAATGCTCTTTTACATCTTACAAGGCATAACTGCCAAGTGATATTGGGGCCTCAACACTGTCAGAAACATTCATTCAGGGTTACAGTTAGGCACTCAGTAGGAAGAAAGTATAAAGAAAGAAAAAAGCCCCTTCCCCCCCAAAAAACAAATAAAAAACCAACCAACCAATAAAATAAAAACAAACAAACAAAAAAAAAAACCAAACAAAAAAACCCCAAAAAACCAAACCAACCAAACAAAAAAAGCAAAGGACAGTTAATTATATTTGGAAGACAGCAGCATTGGAAGCCAGAGAATTCAACATCGGGGTCCTACATCCACCTGCTGATTCTCACATGTAGATTTTCCTCCTCTCATTTCCATAAAACACAATACAATGACTTATAAGAACCAGTTGAAAATAAAGTTGAAAATAAAAAATAAAAAGAAACTTTGCATGCTTGTTCAGAACTAAGGTCAAGCTTTGGCACTGTCCTGCTCATACAGTACTGGTACAAAGGCCCTCACTGGCACCACTGGGAACTGCTTCTGCTTTCATGGGGCTTTCACACTGCCTTCCACTACCTAGGCTGAGAGCAGCCTGGATAAGCCAAAATTGCAGAGGTAAAATGTCTTCTGATTAATGGATGCACTGAAATTTCACAGCCCAGCACACATTTTCATTGCTGGTTCTTTCTAAGAAGACACCGATATTTCATCTCCTGATAATTCATTACAGATGTACCTCTAATGAGAAGTATGGTGAAATCTCTGAAGTAGCATCTGAACCTTAGCACAGCCATGCCAGACACAGAGAAAATCTGGCTTGATGTCTTCTTTCATCACTCATTTATCCCCTTTTACCAGCTTTCAAGAATACAGCTGTCTTTACCTTCCTCTGAATGAGAGAGATTATTCAAGAACAGGAAACAAAACTGACCAGCAAGAAAGGAGCAGCTTCTATAACCAAACTGATGCTGACAGTGCAACCATCAAAGAGAACCAAGAGATTCCTATTACCTGCTGTCTCGCCATTGTCTCAGACATTCAGTTATGTTTTATGTTCACAAGCTTCATTTGTTCTTGCACTCTTCATGAAAGCAAATCTAAGGAAAGACCACCATGCAGACAAATCTTCAAATGCAGTCAACTAATTGATCTACCAAAAGTGTACTAGGCTAAAAACCAGTAGAGTAAATTTAATCTAAAAAGATGTTAGATTCGTTTTCCACTGACCCTTAGACTTAAAAATAGTCATTATGCATATGAGAAATGCAATGGTGTTTACAAGAATAATGGTTTGCAGCATTGGACAATAAAGACAGAGATTCTCTTTGCAAATAGATAAATATTTGTGCACTGATACTGTGTGACCATCTACCCAAATATTATCTGTATGCATGTAGAATGTAGTATATTTTGCCAGTTGGCTTCTTTCACCAGTTGCTGAAAGCAAAATATCTGAGGTTTTTTCTTCCTGTCTAAGCACCTCCTACTCCATAAGAGCAAAGACCAGAGTCTGCAATGATATTGAGGATATGTAAGCGATGCATGGGGATGTAATACTACTAAAGACTTTTATAGTCCTTTATATACTTAGTGTTGTACAAAATTTAACAAATTAATCCCACAGACAGGGTACCTAGGTATTATTTTCCAAATCAGGGCCAAAAAACGGCTCATACATATGCCCAATGACATCAGGAATGGGGTTTAAGCCTAGGCCTAAAACAACAATAGTAAAAGATGAGTATGACTAGCACTATCAAAAAAACAGATTAGCATCCAGATCTCACCTCACACACACTTGCCCTCTTGCACATACTTGCTTCCACTATCCCATGAACACTGACTGTTCTTACTGAACTCCCATAAACACTAACATGACTTAACCAGGGAGATACCATCATTTGCAATGGAAAAATCACACCTATTTTAAGGAGTATGATAATAATATATATTATAATAAATATATAGAGAATTATAATAAGGAGGCCCACCAAAATAAGCGGACTGTGTACTACACTACCAAATCAAAACTAAACAGTAGCAACATATATTTACTCTACTGGTATGGCAGCACCCACTGCTGACTCTTAATTATAAGAATTATTATAAATGTAAGAAGAGCAGAACACAGGGAGCTGCAAGGATTTGTATGAATAACCATGCCAGTTAAGAGGATTTTATAACATTTTAAATATATAAGTATCAAATATTATAAGCATTTTTAGGCTTCAAGCAACAGTCTGAAATGAATAACCAGAAACAACACACATCACAACACAGTGACTATGTTCTGGACATGCTACTGGTGCTCATAAAGCCTATTGGTGGTTTAAAGGCTCAGCTGAAATACTAATAATGTTACATTACCCATCCTCCAAAAAGTAATGTCAAAATCACAGTAACTTCAGTAACACACAAACTGGTTGTGCTGGTATACAACCAGAATGGGGTGATCCTTGATAGCGAACAATATTTGAACTATAGGATGGGCAGAGAGATAACCCACCCAAATCTAAAAAGGATGCAATTCTTACATTGAAACTATCATGAAGAAAGCAGAAGAAGCTGGCTAATGAGCATGGCTGCTGAGGTTTGAACTCAGGATGGTGGCTCATGCTGGGTTTGGTGGTTCACAAGCTCCACATGGCTCAGAAGCAGGCAGCGCTCACCCCACAGCCGGCAGGGTTGATCCCCTCAACTCTCTCCAGCTCTGCAAACCAGCCTGGCAGCCTTCTAGCTCTCCTTGCTCTCAGATGTACCTTGCTCTTCTTTTACAATCAACAGTCCCAGGAGAGACTTCAGAGAAAATGCTGGCCTCAAGAACTCAAAATACTCAAGAGTTAAGTCTGGCATTTTTAGAATACCTGCGGGTAGTCTGGCAAATCAAGTATCCCACATTCACCCATCTCTAATGATGATTATTATGCACCAACAGCTGTCTACAGTTCAATGGATGAGGATCTAATTGATCTCATTACCTCCCCCCATATAAAGTGAAGAGTGTTCCTGCTCTGTGGGTCTGGGGATCCTTTGCTAACTGAGGGCCTTGTGCTGAAGGCCTGGAAACAGATCATTTGGTAGTGCTGTTAGTTTGTTTTCAGCTGGTCGAAATCCACAGAAACAAACATCTTGTAATATACTGTATAATATATTACAATGTGGCTTTTGTCTTACCAGTTTAATACTGAATAGCTCTGATAGCATTCACATGAATATCAATTTTGTAATAAAAAGCAAGAGACTGCTGTATTAGTTATGCGTTCTTTTGTTACTCTTAGTCTTTAATTATTATTATTAATGCTATTATGTCCAATTTCCCCTCACCTCGCTCACCCTCGCAGTCTCCACTGCGGTGCCCGGTCTCAGGCAGAGAGCTCCTTCTGGAGCCAACAACAATGTTCCTCAATTAACCCTCTGGCAGGGTACACTACAGTGTACAAACGGTGTTGTTTCCTCTGCTACCAGTCTCTGAACATCATTTCTCTCCTGCTCCCTGTGGTACAGTCAGGGACCCAAACCCCTTCTTTGGCTTGGGTTGCCTGCCCAGCACAGCTGGCCCTGTGCAGGGTTTGCTGTGTGGCAGGTAGAGCTGAAATATTTATGCTTGAATGCTTGTGTGAGATGAATCTGTATTTTAGAATTTGAAAGTTGCATTTCTGGAAAAAAAAAAAAAAAAAAGAAAAAGAAAAAGAAAAGAGCCATTTGCAAAAACAAAAGGTCTGAGTCCATCTCTTTTGGGTGGGTGTAAATCCTCTGTCTTTAATAAAGTTATACCTGATTTATAACTGTATGAGAGGACATTCTGGCCCATAATGTAATATAAAATGCTCAGCTTTCTGCAGCTTGCTTTTTCATAAAGATTACTCCAATGTCACTGTGGAAAAGATGCAATGAAAAATACCTATTACGCTGCAGCTATGCAACTGCCAACTCTCTCTTGTTTTTAAAAGAATACCACTGCTCATTTGCTAGTCTACAGCAGATATATTTTTAACATAAAAACACTATATTTAATTGGTTATGAATCTCAGTTCTTTTAGCACTACTGGAAATCACACAAAAACACATTAGTACAGAGCAATTAGTGCAATGGCAGTAAACAACTAAGGCACTATTAAGCTGTGGGTGATTAAATAGTATAACTTCTTTATTTTTTATGATATTAGACTTAGAGAAGATTTTAAACATATATTCCCGTTAATATTAATAAATGATAGGATGAGCAGGTGTCTTTAACTTTCTTAAGATGATTTTTGTCAGGGCACTCCAGTTTATAAGAAAAATTTTCTTTTAATGGAATATCTGTCTTTTTATACAGTGTATCACACTATTTCTTATCTCACTACACTGGGACATTTATACAGTAATATTATTTAATGGGAGTTATGAAATCACACACTGTTCCTTTAGAAAATAATACCCATATCTCTACCACCAAGGAACAAAGAGCTACCAAACTCCCAAAATAATATGCAATTATTTATATCCGTGCAAAGAACAAACCGGGTACTATTTGACAAATTTACTACAACGGGCTGTAACAAACACTGTGATAAGTTAGCTTGAATGGCAGTAACCTTCAGGCAACATAAAAGACGAGAATCTGACCCAAGGACACAACCCTTGTGGTATACCTTTTTAATCTGCCTAGCCCTCACAATCTCTCTGGACTCTGTACTTGTTTATAGATCATCCTCATGGTCTGGCACATCTTTTCCTCGGCATCTGATTAAGTTAACAATGTGCTGCTATTTGCATGCAGATTTGCCAGGCCTTTCTCTACAGCTGCTCCCAAAGACTTGGTCTTTCTCTGTAATGTGATAGCACAGCAGTCAGTAAATGCAATCTTTGTCAAACCCAGGTGTGCTCTTGATTTGGTTCTCATTCGTTCCAAGCAATTTTTCTTTCTGTAGCATTTATAAGGCTCTATTATAGTATAGCCACATCTGGAGCTAAAATTCTTCTATTAATTATATACTTTTACCACTATAAAGACAAATTCAGAGACAGCTACTAAAATTTTGTTGTTGTTCTTATTCCCTTTTTGACAGCCTGTATTTTATTTCTGTAGAAATTTAATTTTTAAAGGAGTATTCCTAATTTATTTCACTAAAGGCAGCAATGCGAGCATGAAATCTAAATACTCAGTTTCTTTTCTGAAATCGTGCTGTCAATGGCAATATAAACTATTAAGTGCTCTTTTTTTTTAACCTTGCAATTCTTCATATACAAATACAGCATTATAATGTGTCTGTCTCATTAAAAGAGTTACAATCTACTTGGAAAAGAAAGTGGATAAATAAAAAAACAAAACAAAACAAAACCACAACTTACTTGGTTCCCTTGTGGACACTGGTTCGCATCACAAAATCACCAAACAATTTGTTCCCTCCACAGTCAAAAAGCAGAACCAAATTTGATCGGCACGGTAACTTAAATGCTGTATTTTCTTTGTGCAATGAGGGTAATTTTTCAGGATCAGGTTTGAAGTAGATTAGTGCAGAAATATGAGCTAAGCCTTCACTCTTATCATCTGAGTATGGATAAAGGATGTATTCACCCAAGAGTACCGCAAGTTATTTTCCAAGAAAAATCTTTTCTACCACTTTTTTCATGTGACTGCAGAGATCATCACAATGAAAGAATAAAAGGAGACCAGCAAACAGGTTTGACAAGTGAATATTTGCTGTGTAAACATACATTTAAGAAATACTAGAAATTCTATTTCCTAATTTTATATCTAATTTATTATCTAAAAGATAGGCTTCTTTGCTGGGTGAATACCTGTGCATGAGAAGTGGTCAGCATGTTTTTAACATACTGCAAAGAAATACCAGTCCCCTCAGCAAGGAACAAATTCCACCTGACCAAATCATCCTTAGGTGGTCTCCTCTCACCCCTATTTAAGTCAGGTTAACATGGACACAGTGGGGTGAGACCCTGACTTCAATATGAATTCATTTAAAAGAGAGCATAAATGGCAAACTTTTTTCTCTTTGTATTTCTTTGATTTGCTTTCACTGAGATTTTTTATGTATTTGTATCAAAATAAAATAAAAATAAAAATGCAAGCATTTCATGCCTGGGCAGGTGAATGCACTGAAGCACTGATGACTTCCAAACTATTTTTCTTTAATAAGATTATGAATAAAAATACCAAACTAGCTTTACCCGTGAAAATGAAAATATTGCTGTAATGTTCCTCATGGCAGACTTTTAAAACTATTCTACTGAGGAAAAAGCTTTCATTTATTTATAGCACATTTTATCTTCTTAAATCACTTACTTCAGATTATTAGTTTGGCCTTATATACACATACAGACAGACATGCTCACACACAAAATGGCAAAAAATCAGCAGACAGACAGAAGCTGTGCAACCAGATTACATCACAGGTTACGATGGGAATAAATAAAAGAAAACCTCTTTTGCTCCTATAGCGTGGTATTTTAGTGGTGATGGTTTGACTTTTGGCCCACACACATATGCCAATGGCAAGGCTAACTCTAGGGACTAACAAAAAAGAATGTGTGTTCACAGCTGTACAGTACACCAATACAGATTACATGTTTTCAGTGTTGCGGCCACAACAGAATGCTAATTAACATACTGGAGTGATGAGAACGGCTGTAAGGGCCTTATTGTTCCATTATTTCATGCAGCCCAGCTGCCTTTGTTTATGTCACTTATCCTCTCGTGCCACAGGTTTTTACTCCAAAAATACTATCCCAATACAACGTTAATATTTAAAAAACAAAGAGGTGGCAGATTGTCATTTTTGTGTCAGTCTCAAACTGCAGAACTGTTAAGCTGTTCTGGTTCGGTATTTAGAAATAATTTAACAGCCATATTCAGACACTGCCTGCATTCTAACATAATGGCTGAATACTTGAACCAAGCAAATGCATAACTATCCTGACATCACTTATGAGATTTAGATTGGTCAGTTAATGGAAGTCTTTACCAGAATCAATACCATAACAGCTTCTTGAAATGAATGTGATTTTTTACACAGAGTGCTGTGAACAATAAGTACAGAAATATCCTACCTTTGTATACAGCACAAAGGAACTGGGATTTGAAATTAAGAAGCAATTACAGTTTTTTGCAAAGTAATGTTACAGTTGATTATTAGAAATAAACACATACAAAATAAGCACTTTTTAATAAATAGCTGGAGAATATTAAAATTCCACAATCCTATTATTCCTTTTTTCCTACTTTTTTAACAGCCATTTTATCTGCTAGCTTGGTTATCATGTTGCTGTTAAGGATTAATATTGATGATTGTTGTCAACAATGGTTAAATATTGCAGAAAAACACTTTTTATGAAAGAGATGTAGCCCTATCTCACTATAAGTAATATTAGTTATGCCTGCTGCTTTGACTTCTTTGATTGATTTATGAAAAAAGCAGTGTTAAATACCATTATTATTCTTACTTGAATTACAGTAGTGCCTGAATGTCTTAGCTGATATTGGCCAGATCCAGATCCAGGACCCTGCACGACAGCTAAGGAGAAAATAACTTCCTAGTACAGAAGAAGAAAACAGTCCCTGTCCTTGGAATCCCATGACTGTCAGCTCTGATCCAAAAAGCGTTTATGTTTCTGAACAGAGGAATCCACCAAGATGGCCCCATTGACTTCTGTGAAACCACACACTGGGTTCATTTTACTTACAGCTTTAAAGAAAAGAAACTAGTAAGGTTATATGTAGTGAGAAGCAACAAGTGTAAAACTTCATGTGAAAAAGTGTAAACCAAGGAAAAAAAACAAAACATGAAAACAGCCAAAGAAAATAATGACCCTGGCAGTTGGAAGTTCAATGTACCTGGCTATCAGTCATAATTTCATTCTCTCACTCTACTTGGTATAAACAAAAAGGAAGCATCAATAATAAAGAGGTTTCCAAACAATTTGTTCCAACAGTTGCCTGTAATTGCTGCCAGAGTCCAAGCTTGGTTAGAACCCGAAGGGTTAATGGTACATTTCAAAAGCTTAGGTTTACCAACAAAGACTGAGAGAGCTGACAACACACCTGTCACCTCAGACACACCCAGAAAACAAAAAACCAGAAAGGATAAGTCTTCCCCAAAAAAAAACATCTCCCTAATCAAAGACATGCTGCTGTTAATCATGAAGCACACCAAAATCCTGAAAACATCCAATTGAGTGAACAAGCCCTAGTTGCTTTTTAATGAGTTTAACTGGTAATCTCAGATAAATGTGGAGCTGCTTGAAGTGTCTGTCTTATGTAAGGCAGTAATGAGAGGATTTAATGTTTTCTACAGCCTACACAGCTTATAACAGTGAACATGCCACAGGTGTGGTGCAATCTAATATATAGTAGTTTCTCAGCTATGACCATTCCCCTACTGTGGGCAGAACATAGATTTTTTTAATTGGATCCAGGAGCTAGCTAAATTACCCAGCTGCTCTGTGTTTAAGCCCCCAGCTAGTTTATATACCAATAATAATAAACTTTCTATAATAGCAATCCAGTCTATTACGATGTTTCTCACTCAAACTAAAAGTGGGCCACTCTCACTTCAGCAATGTTCATGGATCACACCATGGGATTTGTCCCCTCCTGAAACTGTAAAAACATTATAAAAAGATATAAGTACTTGCTTAATAAATTGAATTCTGTTTTGTTTTCCAACAGGATGATCTGCTATTTTATGATACAGGCACAAAATATCATAAGCCTATCAGTTGGGAATGCATTAGGAAGTTGGCTTTTTATTCATGCTTATTCGCTATGACAAAGCAACACCCAGCCACATTCACAATATGAAGTACTGACAAAAGCTTAAAAAAATTTGCCTGCTACAATTTTAGGTACTAAAAAACTTCTCTCCAGATAATCCACTCATGCATTTAATTTAAAAAACCAGAATTTAATTCTGACATCAATTAAATAAAATTGTTTACAGTGTGTAGTAGGTGTGTTGTTGGAACTGTGATAGTCTGCTTTAAGAATGACAAGTGTTATACAGAGATGTAATAACTTTCACCAGACCAACCAACACAGTTGTGGTAAAAAAGACTAGACAAGATTTTGAGACCAGAAAAATAACTTACTTGCTCTAAAATGTAGTGATTTTTTCCCTGCAGAGATACCTGTTGGTTTACTGAAATGTTACATCTCTATAAACTTTTTCTTTCTTAAAACACATTATAAGAGCAATTGTAAAATTAACACTTAAAAAAAAAACCAACAAACCACTATAGCTTACATTGTGACTTCTTTGAAGACAAAAAAAAAAATCTGCCATGACTGAACTGTATCCATTGCTTCATAACTTTTGGTGAACTACTTCTTTCAAACTTAGTTTATGGAATTCTATAGAAATTAACTCCTTGTAGCTTAGGCTGATAAAAATAACAGCAACATGGCACTAAAACACCAATAAACTGATTACAAGGTCACATAAATGGATATTCATATAGCTGCTGGGCATACTGAATAAGTAACTTCAGGTGCAAACCATAAAATTCCACAGTGTTTATGTAAGCCCAGGCAACTGCAAGAAAAGAGTTGTCACATTTCAAAATTATATATCCGCTCTGTATTTAATTAGGCATTTACCTTAAAATTATTCCCGTCCTAATTGTAGATTTTAAATCAGTTTTATAGCTGAATTTACCAAAGCCTAAGAATTTTTTAACAGTGGCTCCAACTCTGCAAAAAAACCTTGCCAGTTTACATAGGAGTTGGTAGACTCTCCTACAGTATTTATCTACATCATCACTCTACAAACACAGTCATTTTCAGAATAACCCTCCAGAAATGGTAGTCCTGTGCCCATAGTCATTCCCAGACAATCCTCAGTGAGAAACAGACTTAGCTTGAAAATCCTCACTTGCAGAAAAAACAGTCCAGGGACTATATAGCTGTCACAAGGCTGACAGCTTACAGTATGGAGATCATACCTTCCCGAGGAAAATCCCATGGGAACGAAAGAAATTCTGATGTGATCCACCCAGCTGAGCAAGGCAGCAGTTGCCTTCTCCTAAGAGGAATAACCTGGCAGCCCCATCAAGCCCAGCCTGAAGCCCAGCCTGAAGCCCAGCCCTCCTCTCTCCAAAATGTTACCCCAAGACCTCCACACCTTGCTCTTGCCCAAGCCCTGGTGTCCCCCTGAATTCTGCCACCAGGTGCCACACAGAGCACTCAGCTGGGGCTGGGACCAGCCAGGCACCTCAGCTGGATGTGTGGGCATGAAGCAGGAACCACTGGAAAGCAACAGCCCAGCACAATGGCCCTCTCCTCACCAGCAAAATTCATAGCTGCTCCACAAGGGAAGCAGACAACAAGTCAAGGACATCTGCACAGGGATTTTGTGCCTCCACACAAACTCTAATCCAATTACAGCCATGCTTGCATGGATCCTTAACAGGCTGCAAGAAAAAGATGGCTTAAGGTTTGAGTTGCATTCCTTTTTCCTGGTCTTCATCGACCAAAAGTTGATTCCTACAGTTCCCAGTCCCTACCTTCCAGTCTTTACTCCTTCCCTCCACAGTGCATCATCATCAGTCAGTTCTTCAGATGTTTGCCAGAGATCTGCTTTGTTCTTCATCCAATTCCAAGTGGTTGTACATAATAAGAATTTCATTCTCATACCTGTGCTTTCTGCCTGAGAAACTGAATCCTCCATGCCATTATTATTATATATTGTCCTCAGAACATACAGGTGTTTCAAAGTAGTCCAGAAAAACAAAGCTTGCTACAGAAGCTGAGCCCTCCATCTGTAAGAAGCTTTCCTACATCAAAATTCCCCCCTTCTGAGAAAAAAAAAAAAAAAAAAAAAAAAAAAAAAAAAAAGCCTTTCCTTTTATTTTTTTTTTCAGTTTTCTAGTACTAGCAGGATTTCCAGACTTAAAAATTATGTCATACAGAGCATGAGGGACTCCTTTGGTCTTAGAAAATCCCAAGGCCACGGGAGCCTTGGGACTGGATGCCATAGCTGAGAAAGCATTATTCTGACTGGGTTAATCATCTCCTGGATGATGCTTCACAGGCATGTGCTTCCCACATCAAATCACTGGAAATGTGATGGCTTCATCTTTTTTTTTAAGTTTTACCCAACTTTGTGGGGTTTTGAAAGTTTTACTTAAATGTGGGGTTCAAGAACCCAAAGTTCTGCAGAATTCCGTTGATTTGGGCACACTCAGGATTACCAATATGCCAAACTGACAAGGCTGTAGTTCAGTCACTGATGTCCAAATCCACATTCCCTCTAGACAAGTTTTTTTCAGTGCTCACAGCACACCCAGAGCATGCACTATTAATCAACTAACATAAACTGTGTTATGCCTTATTACTTTACAGACACTGGATTTCTGTGTTTGGTGGTGCAATCTTGTTGCTCCAGAAGCATATTTTTAAAGAAAATGCTGCTTCAGTTGGGCTACATTTGTGAACTGCCAAGCATAAAACATGTCTGCCTTTTAAAGCAAACAACTAGCATTACTATAACACTGTCATTTAATATATATGAAGTTATACTTTTGAATACACGGTTAGGACTGAGTGCTCCAAATCCCTTATTTGAAAAACAACAAAATAATAAGAAATAATAATAATTACAGCAATAACTGCTTAGTATTTGTACGGTAAAAGTGCTGAAAAGACATTAACTAATTAGTGCTCACAACACCCATGTGAGGCAGAAAACTATAATTATCCACATGCTACAGATGGAAAACTGACAATGTGGAGTTACCTGCCTCTCTGAGACATGCATGAGGGGATAATCACCTAATACAAATTCATCAAAGACCCTACAGGGAAAGCACCAGTACAATGGTCACACAGGTTCAGTTTCCTCTCTGTGAGCTCTGAGGCAGTGAGTGTGCATCAGAGAAGCAGCACGGAGAGGTGTGGGACAGACACATGGATGTACCTCGTATCTAGAAACTGTGCAGAGAGAAGACAGAGACAGCTGCACAGCTTGGTACAGGCAGCCTGATCACATGAGCTTGACACATTTTTCTAGAACATCACCCAGCAGCAAAGCCAGGACATGAAGCCAAGTGGCTTCTGCAGAAGGAAGACACCTGTACTGAACTTAGCTGAAAAGGTCTGCAGCACAACCTTTGACCACATACTTAAGATCCAAATGAAACACTTGGGGTTTCCTATAGTTTCCTTGCATCTCTTTTAGGAGTGAGTTAGGCTGTCTTTCCTGCATACAGTGCATTCTGACAATGGCCCACTTAGTGGATTTAATTTTTATTTTATTTCTGTAAGACTGCTAGCTCAGTTCCATATAACCAAGAGGTTTGGATGGCTTGCATAAAGCATGGATAAAACTACTGCTACCAATCATGGTCAGAGGCTGATCAAAGCCAACATTCATTAACTTTGAACACAAAATTGTCTGAATCCATCAGTAACTGCAATAGGGCCTAATTAGAGAAGGCACTGCCTGTTTCAAAAGTCATGCTATCTAGCTGGACCATTGAGCAGTAGAGAAAAGTAAAGAGTAGCAAAATCTCATATGAAGGAATTAAAAAAGCCCAGTGATTTCACTCTTTATGCATGGCACAAGTTATTATCTCAAACAGTGACATTGATAATAGGGGCCTTTATTTAGAGAGTGCTGAGCTTCAGCAATTCCCATTCACTTTAGGTGGAATTGAGGGTGCTCAGCAGGACTGAAAAAACCAGTGACCAGCTAAACATTGTAGTGTGTGGTCCAGGAAGCTGGAGAGTGCTTGGAGAGAAAGCAAGAACCATAATTAAATACAAACCTAATGGAACATGGACAGCCAGGATCCTGTGTAGCACTTTGACTGGAGTGAAAAGGAGCAACAATAATCTCAGCCTTATTCCTTCTACTCCCTCTTCCACATAAATAGAAAAAATAACAGTGAAGCTATCAGTCCCTGGAAAGGGACACGCAAACAGACACTTTACTTCAAAATAGAGATTAGGAGATATTCAGAACCATTTCTCACATACATTAATTTATGTTGCAAATGCAGGGGGCTTTTTGATATATGTTGTTCCTGCCCTTTTGCACTTGATCTTACGAGCAAACCACCCTCTCTAGCAGGAACATGTATGGAGAAAACGGAGCTTCAATGCCTTGTCAGCCTAACCCTGAGCTGCGTATGTCAGACTGCAGCACCGAAACCCAGCAGTGCCTAATGGCTTGGCTACTGCAAGAGGCGGCTGTGACTCCCTGCACCACCCCAGCCAGCAGCAGGCAGAGTGCTCGCTGGAAAGGGCGCAGTGGCTGCGGGGGGCCTGGAGCAGGTGGTGCATTGACTCCGCTGGGGAGGAGCCTGCGAGGCCCCAGCAGAGAATTCGCCTCCTCCTGAAGTCAACAGCAGCG
>NC_092434.1:10286924-10289424 GCF_036169615.1 Heliangelus exortis
CCAAGAGCTCCCACATATCCTTGGGTTGTTCACAATGAGGACAGTTCTGTGAATGAGCTCACACAGCTACCAGCCCTGATGAGGCCTTCAGGCAGGGCTGTTCTGCACTAAAGATAAATCCTATTCCATTTCTGCCACTGACGGTCTTCTGACAGAGAAATAGTCATAAATCAGTTGCTTTCAGCCACAGCTACAAAAGGCAGGGAATGAAAAGGTGCACATCCACCATGCAAAGTGCAATCTCGTGCACATGCTCAAGTACCAGTGGGTGCAGAGCACGCAGGATCCACCACCAGATGCACCTTCTAGTTCTGGGGTAAAGCCCTCCCCTCTGCAACTTCCTACACTCAGAAAACAGCAGCACAGCTGGGAGAGGAGTTTTACACCACGCTGTTCCTGCAGCTCTCCATTGAGCAGCTCTGCAATTGGCCACAAGAATTTGGTCTTCTGCATGAGACAGGGGCTCTGTTTCCTGTTCTGATTTAACCCCTTACAAATGCAGAAACTTCAGAGCACTAGCAGTGCACAGGTGATGTGTCTGTTCAGAAGAATTCTAAATTTTCCTTCTTTTCTAGATTGTTGAGTAGCTTGTTACTGAATCAGGCACTCATTGTATGTACAGATTACATAAACAAGGAGGTCAACTCTGTTTCAAACGTATATGAATGTGGTTCTTGGGCTGAATTAACTACTGATTGAAAAGTTACACATTTTTAGCCAACTAATCATATTTTATTTCACTGCATGCAGACAGCAGTGCAATGAAATTAGCTGTTTGTTTGTACATTTTGGAGAATGTTTTAACTTCAAGACCTTAGAAAAAAATAGGAAAAATTTAATTATTTCCAGGTGAGATTGATAGGGTAAAAATAACAAGGTGATAATAATTGAGCATAGATCAAGAGAAACTAAGAGTGGAGTTCTTCTGTATTTCAACTATGTTCTTCCTTTCTTCCAAATGTGATCACCATTGTGAATTTACAGTTTTAAGGCATGGCCTTATCTTTCATAGTGTACTTGCTTACAAATACAACACGAATGCTTCAGCAAGCTTTTCTCACATAAACTTTTCTCACATAAACTAACAGTAACAGTAGTACTTTGTAAATAAAGAAAATATATTTTACATATTTTTGGCCAGAATACCTATTACTGGGTCAGATTTGTCTGTTATAGCTAAATCCTACCTCCAGACAGGTGCTTTGGTATGTATATTGAAAACATCTGATTAATCCAGAACTACTGCTTTCTTAAGAAAGACATAGCTGTAAAAAGGTATCAAAGATTATGAAACATTTGTCTGGGGTAGGAGGAGGGATAGTGGTAATTCCACAATCCTTTATTGTTCTATCATATCTAATCCTCAGTACTAGTGCCCATAATGATTCCCAACTGGTAGATGAACTACTTTGAACATCCCTGAAGCAGAATTGCTACCCACTAATGTATCAGCTAAATGTTAGAAGACTCCTAACTCCCCCATCTGTGTTTTACCTCCCCAGAGGGTAAATACATTGAACAGTGATTCCCCTGCCTGGCACACACTTTCTAAACCTTACTGGCAACTGTTGTGATTTCCAGTCCAAGCAGCTCTGCAGTAAGAATCACCAGTTTTATTTGCTGCAGGGAACTAAACACCTACCTTATAAAAATCCTGCCCTCAAAACACACTGTAGTTACGTATTGCCACTGTAATTGTTACCAGTGTAGTGCCAGTAATACTACACTTTACAGCCAATATCAGACCGTTGAATTAGTGCATTAATATCTTTTATAGTTAAACTGAGGAAATTCATTGGAATTTATTATTTTATTATTTAAGACAATCATGTGTCTGTAAAAAAATAACTGAAAACAGAGTGGATTTACTGAGCTAAATGGAAAAAAGAACGAAAAAAACACACCAACAAAACCAAACTCAATCCAAACGAAAGCCCAAACATCAAAATATGCTACCTGTTCTCTTCAGAACTAGTCATGTAGCCCAGACTCATGTAACTACAGCTTATCCACAACTGGTTATGCAGAAGTTAATAGGTATAACTACCAACTAAAGGTCACAAGATCAGGCTTGAAATACAAATATATGATATTTCTGCTTTTCATGTCATTTGCAGTTTAACCACGTCTTTCTACTTTTTCTCATTACAGTCAACTTGCCTTTATTTTTCTTTAGTGTCCACTTGTCTAATACTAGGATAGCATTATCACCCACTGCACCCTGTAATAAACAGGTTTATTAATAATACCTCAATAAAATAATAATAAAGTCTAATTGAGAATCACTTTTATCAACTTCGCTATATTGCCATCTATCTGAGGTTCTCAATAGCAAAGATTTAAATGTTTCATTTTATTTTTAACTTTCCCTTTTCCACATTTCAGTCATGTCAGGCAAAGAGGTATGGTTTTACTATCTGAACGAATCATGGTGTAGAATAATTTATGACTTAGGCTTGGGCTTTCAGAAAAGCTATTTCCAATCTTCGCTTTGATTTGG
>NC_092434.1:10294424-10321924 GCF_036169615.1 Heliangelus exortis
CCCAGTGGTTCCCTTCCTAGAACTGAATTTCTAGACATGAGAAGTCACAGTCTTCTGAGCCATTGGCTTAAAATAGTTTTCTAATAGTTTATTAAAACAGCTCTAAGCCTTTTCTTTCTCTGCTTCAGTAAAATATTTATTCTTTCTTTAAAGGGGAGTTTGATAGATGTAATCATCTAAAGAATGTCCTGCCAGCTTTAAGTTAGTCACAGATACAGCTGTGTAGCTCATGTTTCCTCTCATAACTAGAAACTTGTCAACCACCCATCTCTAACCAGTTCTTCCCTCTTCAGCTGTGCCACTCTCAAGCTTTCTTGTCTTTGTCTGCCAGCACATTCCCAGATCCCTTCCTTACTTATCTGCTCATTAGCCAGCCATGTTCACTCCCTCCATTAGCTTAATCAGTCTCCACTTCTACTTCTGCAGACATTTTCTGTGCCACCTACTTTCCACAGAAACCTACCCAATTTGAACAGGATTACAACCCAAGCCTCTGAATTCTGTATCATGCTGACAAGAAAGTAGGTAGCTAGTGGATGAGGTAAAGCGAAGAACATCTAAAACTTTGTACAGTGCAGGATTGGGATAAAGTTGAATGAATGCTTTAGAGAAAAGGTGGTTTCTTCTCCTGAGCAAGGAGGGTGACTTTGTGAATGCTACAGAAAAGGTAAAAGATAAAATTACAGTATCAGATCTCTGTTCTTTAATGAAGTCATTTTGACTACAGAGATGAAGAATCTTTTGCACAGATACTTGTTAAAATGAATAAAAAAGTTGCTGCTGATAACCATAGGGAAAGCATTTCACTTCTATTTTAACTGCAAATTTAATTTGTGTCCTGTTTATATTATGTTTGGGCTTGAAACTGGACCTGTCAAACATCGTATTTTGTATATTTTACAGATAGGGAGCTAAAAAGTGAAATATGTCCATCTCTCTTTTAGAAAACAGTCTTTAGGTCTACTTAATTCTGCTCATACAAATATAGACTCTACACTAAGGGTGAAGAGTGGGGCTTTCCTACAAAGCAACCACAAATTTAGTAAATTAGCCAGGATAGATCTGTCAAATACTGATCACCACCTTGCCTGTTATGAGAGCTGGTGTTGAGAAAGACAGGATTCAACATGAAAGACAATCACAGTTTGCTTCACTGTTCCTTACTGGCTCAACAGCACAATACAATGGAAAGTCAGTTAACATACTTGTTTATAGGTATGATTGCCCTAAGACTATATGATATGATTTTTAATGTAAAATATTATTTTATGCATGTACTAAAATGATTCAATTTAAGATCTGGAAGTTCTTTGGAGAAAAATAATGTTGTACAGTAATTTGATTATGTCTAGGATCAGATACTACCACATTCTACAGGCAAACAATTTTTGTGAAAATGAACAGTTTCCCACTATGTAGCTGTGATTTGCACATTTAAAATGATAAATTTAAACCCACCAATAGTAAATCAATTGCAGGTATAGAAGATAAAACTGAAATAATTCATCATATCGCTATAGGAAAACACAGAGAGTAGATGTAATGGGTCATTTTGACTTTAAATTGAAATCTGTTTCTAGGTTTTTCAAGGACAATTTGCTTTACAAAACTTTAATGTATACATAAAATCATCCATCAGCACATCTGATCCAAATATACTAATGATTTTTATTGGTCAGATCTTGAAAGTGAGGTTTATTTTTATGGAGTATGCATTAATTAACCCAACATGTACTATCTTACAGTGTATCTAGCCAAGTACTTTCATTTAAACATGTTTATTGTGAAATGTTTGCATTCCCAACATTTGTGGCCCACACACAGACCATTTCATACTTTAGTTCTGAGCAGTTACAAAAGTTAAAAGGAGTTATTGTTTTTGATTAATGCATTTTTGGGGACATTTTTTTAAAATGTTCCAGAACTATGGTATGAAGGCATTCGTCTACATGAAAACATCTAAATGTATTTATCTTGAAAACAGAGTATTAAGAGAAAATGAGCAGGATTCACTTTAGATCATTTGAACTTTTGCATGGAAAGTGAACATTATTATCTTTTCTATACAATCTGGCTGGCCTGAAACAGAATATTAATCGACTGATTTGATATAACTGTATCAATCATAAAAAGAAAAGCCATTTATGCAGATACGTGGAGTGGTGCATTACAGATGGGAGTTCTAAGGCTGTGGCTGTCATCTTTTGATTAAGAAAAGGAAATGATTTCACTAAAAAGATATTCCCTCTTGTGTTGTTTTGTTTTAACTGAGTTTGTACTTTCCACCGAACTGGACATATTTATTGAGACTCATAAGTTACTTCACGGTTACCAACATCACTGTAATCTCAACAAACTATCTTTTTTCTTGCCAATTATCTAAATATCATAACTATAAAATATCTTAAAACATTCTCTATAGTGTAAACATCTTAGCTACAAAGCTTTAAGTGTAAACAGTATGATGCATCAGAATGATTTTAAGCGATGTTATAAAAACTGCTCTTAAAAACTAAACAAAAATGTAAAGCTTCCATCTGTTTTATGATTTTTCCACTGTAGAACTACTGCTGTGTGCCAGTGTACTGAACCATGGCTTGCTAAAGAGATTGGTGGGGTCACAGATTGAAAAAACAAAGAGCAAGTCTTCAATGGTTGATTTTTTTTTCTCAAGTCTCCTTGATAAGGTTCAAACAGAATTAACTGCATGGCAGCAGAAAAAACAGCAGGTAAAAATATTCATGTTGCCTGTTGAAAGGGGAACCTTTCACAGGAAGATCAGCATTTTGCAGATGTCATTTAGTAATTATCTTAAGTTCTTCCGTGACTGTATACCTTGTCACCCCCAAACAGCTGCTATGCTGTGATTCTTTGCATTGTGTATGTACAGAGTTAAATATAGGCTGTAGATTGCATACCAAAGGAAGGGGAGCACATGCACACAGACTTTGCATGAATCCTTACCACAACATGACAGAAGAATGATGCTGGAATGCTGGACATTCTTTGCACTGAACACCGAGAGAAGGGAAAGCCACATAAGGGGGAAAAAACCTCTTAAATGCAGAAATGCATACTTAAGATTTTAAACAAGGCAAACAAGGAACCTACCTAACTGCTCAGTGCATTGCTAGACTTTGCATTCTTCTAAAAGCAACAGTCCAGTTATGCTTTTATGAAATCAGCTTACATCATACAAGAAAAACTGAAGAACTCTATATACAGCAAAGTACTTCAGCAAACATTTTAACTATGAGCTTTTGACTAACCCCACTGCAGCCTCAAGACCACCCTTCCAAGCATTTCTGCACTATGCTGAAATGTTTTCAAAATAAAATGTAATTCACTTCAGTCAGCCTTTTCACACTAATGTGGCCAAACTGTGGGACTACAAAGTGGTAGCTGTGTTTGGGTTCCATTCTCCCAGACATGTAGGAAGAAGAGACTACTTGAGAAATACAGTGCAACTAGGCTGCAACTTTATTAACTTAATTCATCTAGGAACTATCCAAAATTAGAGGTCATAATTTTTTCCTTAATACTTAATGGACAGCTATTGTCCAATCAATGAGTCCCACATTGTTTCTAGGACCTTGTCATCTGCTGCTCAAAGGCTGCAATCTTAGGAAAAAGAATTAATTTCCTCAGCAGAGTTAATGTTAGAACCCTGGTTGCCATTCACCAGTTTTCTACAGCAGAATTTCTGTCAAGAGTGCACTTCCATGGGGGCACCTATGGCCAGACAGTCTGTTTGAGCTCGTACCTCCTCCTACATACACAGCTACCATCCAGTGCAGGAGAAAAGAAGGCAGAAAATAAATCTTCAAAGGCAACAATCTTTCTACACTCTACTGGTCTGCAAACTCTCCAACTCCACGCATGAGTGAAAAAAAAAATCAAGCAGTCTGTAAACACATGGTGGGATTTTGACTCTACCCCCTGGTGTGACTCCTGCACCACACAGAGATCTGGCACACAGCTTTGATGACACTTCCTCAATGAATCCAGACAAATTCTTAAGTAAATTTTGTTAACCTTACCCCTACGAGAAAGGCCTTTCCATTTGAGTCTAGCTCTTCCTTTCTAGGGTTCTCTAGTCACACCGGATAAAAATCTAATAATCTTCACTCTCTTAACCACAACCAGGAAGACTTTGCTTGCAATGTCATGGAGCAAAGTTTTATGTATGTCTACACTGCACTCCCTAGGCTAACTGCAGCTCCTGAATGCTTCCAACTGGCTGCTCAGAGGCTGGAAAGCTTTCCAGGAAACTGGAAGGCCATCACTCTGGGACCTTCTGGGGCACTGCACGGTGATGCTTTCTAAATGACTGTGCCTGCAAGTATTGCAACAGCTACAGTGTAAACACAGTCTGAACAATTCTGAACAAAGTCTATATATAATCTATCACATTCCATATTCTCTGCCACCATAGTTTTTCCATATTTAAAAAAAAAAAAAAAAAAAAAAGAAAAAAGAAAAAAAGGAAAGAAGGAAGAAAAAGAAATAAGGAAAAAAAGAAAAAAAAGAAGAAGAAAAAAGGAAAAAATAGAAAAAAAGGAAAAAAAAGAAAAAAAGGAAAAACAAAAAGAAAAAAAGGAAAAACAAAAAGAAAAAAAGGAAAAACAAAAAGAAAAAACCCCAAAACATGGTAAGTCACAAGTATTTGATGTCCCTCCTCTAAAGGGTGGGGAGAAAAAAAAAAAGGCTTCAAGAGACCACATCAGCTGTCTAAGGACTGTCAGGAAAAAAAAGTGTTTAATGCACAGACACATTTTAGCTAGTAGTTGACACACCATTGTACCTATGATTGTTTTGATGATTGCAACACAGAGAATAGTCTGTTTCACATTTTCAGGGATTCATCTGAAATGATTCATAACTTATAGCCAGGTATTTGGGAGTCTCTCACCTTTCTAGGAAATAGTTAAGTCAATTCAAGTATAGATCACATTGTATGTACAATATGTCTTACCTGCTGCAGCCAGAGCAGTGAAGTCTAGTAGTCTATGCACATGTCTAGGGAGTGGGAACAGACATCAACACACTCTGTGGCCCAGGAGAGGTCCTTTAACCCCTTTGCCTAAGCCTCCCCATCTGCAAAACAGGACAAAAACAAGACCTGAGTAAACAGTGTAAAACGTTGTCGTTCAAAGGAGAACTGTGAGTTAGCAGCATTAGGAACATGGTAACTACTTTCTGGTTTTGTCGGTCTGCAAAAAAAATGTACCAATATTAGCATGTCTTCACAGTCAGCATCTAGAATGAATGCTTAAATATTCATTGACTTCAAATTTCAAATTGAAGTTTGAATTTGACATTCATTCTGTTGATGTAGCAGCATCAACCATTAATCAGGGAAGAGCAAGAGGACCACTCATTTTATATAATCTACTCACTGTGGTCAAAACATATACTTCTGGATATATAATATCAAAATTTTAAAGTATTAGCTACTCAAGTAGATCATGTGATACATCCCCTCCCTCTTTTAACTGGCTGACTTATGTAACGGAGCAACCAAACAAAAATTCTGAGATGTATGTTCAGCTGTAATGCTCACGATTTACATTGTGTATTGAATCAAGTAAATATGTAACTCATGCAATCAGGGAACAGAAGAAATAACAGGGTTCAGGTAACCAGCTATGACCATAATTATAAATAATCTAAACAAAAAACTCTGTGAGTGAAGAGTTTTAAAATGTTTTCTTCATCAAAGAATTCTGTAAGTAACCACTGAATAAATACTTTGGACATTCACAAGAAGATAACTCCAAAATGCACCTAAAAAGTCACCATGAATTGCTTATTATGGTCTGATCTATCTACCCAGAGATTCCTTCCCTCCCACCCCAAACTACATCTATGTAAAAGGGAATTTGAAGTGTATAGTTTCTAATCCATTACTTTAGAGGATTAGTTCATTTTTAGGCAAGTTACAGGAGTATCTAATGAAAACATTTACATTCAGTAAAAGAAAAATTTAAAAAAGAAATATAGTTGCCAAAACAATTATGGACATTATTTTAACAGAACATTTCAATCAAACTGAATGCTTACATCCTCTCATCTGTGTCCTTCTGGTCTCTTTTTCAGCCCTTGTTTTCAAATACCTTCACCCAGGTGCTACTGCCCAACACAACCACAGTGACTAAGCACATTCCTTTCCTATAATTTCTTCAGTTGCCCAGAAATTTTGCACTTCCTAAATCATGGTCTGCCTTTCTCAACTTAGTTGTTCTACTGGTTGCCATTCAGTGTTTAGAAATCTCAGTCTTTATTGTAACTAATTTTTCTAAAGAATGAGAAAAGAACAGAGGAAATACAATTTAAATGAGCTCATGACTTTCAGTCAAACTCAAAGAAAGAAACCTAAGACTTTGGAAATGTAGTTTCCAGGTAAAGAGGAAAAATCCTGCATTATGCCTCTGGAAACCAGAAAAGAAGTGACACTTAGCAAGTTGTCTTGTCTGAGACAAGAAAGGAGCATGGAGAATCTGGTCAGTCCAGTAGCATTTCTCTTTCTGGAATCACTAATAGTGCTTGAGAGGGGTTATTTATAAATCAGTTCTTAAAGACTATTCCAGCTCACTACTGTCAGCTTCAGACCCTGACTGTAATTTGATTTATAATTACAGTTTAAAAACTAACATTAAAATAACATTAGAGGGGTCATAATCTGAACTTTTTAATAGTTAGGCACGTAGCGTAAACTTAGCAATGGATCTCCAACAGAATTCATCTGGAACATCCTCTGTCCAGAATTCCTCCCTCCAATCATTTCAGTGCTGCTGTAGCTGGTGTGCCAAGAAGCCATTGTGGAGCCCTCTGTTCCGGTTCTGTTTCAGATGTAAACAGAATGAAATACACTGCTGGACATTTGTTAGTCAGAGTCTTGTCTTGCATTACAGTCAGGCCCATGTTTGTAAACACTGATGGGTAAGAAACTGCTGGAGAATCTGGCATTAGGCCTCTGCACTGAAAAGATGTACACTGCATCCCTTGCAAAATCCAGTTGGCTCCATTGCTCCTGAACTTTGGAGTAGCTTTACTTTTCTTAGCCTCTGTGGCACGGAGATTTAGGGCACTGTCTTCTAGGAACTACTCAAATTGGTGAAGTTATGCATGTATCAGCCAAAACACATGTGCAGTGAAAAAGCAATGGTCCCAACAAATGCTAATACATGGGTGTCAGCTGAGACCATCCTCATTCAATTAATTTTGTGACATTGTGCCTGTAGCTGCAAACCTAGCACCTTCTGAAGGCAAGGTGAGATTTAGATGGGACACAGGCTCATTGCAAAATACTCCTTGTTTTCTAATTCCAACCTTCCAATAAGAAACCTTTCCAACTAATCGTTTCCATACTGGTGCCTTATTGCAACTCCAGAGGCAAAAGACAGAGAAGGAATTCTGTTTCTGAATGCTAGTGCTAAAGGAAATGATCTAGTAAAATAAAATAAATAAATAAATAAATAAGAAGGGGAAAAAAAAAAAAAGCTGTGCCTTAAAACCCAGTTTGAAATTTTATAGGCTTTTACTCTGTAATTTGTACTTGAGCCTTCTGTTATTTTTAAACAAATCTAATTTCTTACAGCTGTGAAATTTACATTTTAAGAGTGTCTAGTGGCCATGTGCATTAATTACTTTATTGTAATATTTTAATGAGTTTGGGGTTCAACTCTGAAAGAATCCTGCTGAATCTTTGTTTCCCCACAGAATTATACCAGAACCTGATTCAATCACAACTTCACACACCTCTGTCCAAAACCTGATGGACTTGCATGGTATTTCCAGTTATATCATAAAGTCCCTGAACTATAAAATTGGTACCAAATTTTAGCCCTTCTCAGCAAACTAGTGCTACCCTGAGTCAGAAGCAGAACTGGGTTTTCAATAAGTTTGTTTTTAGAGCTGAACTTTATGATCTCAATGGAAACAGGTAGCAAAATGCAAAATTCAGCTGTGACAACTAACATTTGGGCCAGTCTTGTTCTAAATGACATTTATGCAACCACGCAAATGCTTTCATCTTACTATATATGACGTTAAAACTTTTAGGGCTAGAAGATTAAACCCCCACAGAGTACCTAAATTCATTGGGGAAGATTGGAAATGCACTACTGGAAGATTTCTACTTTGTGTGAAATAGATGAAAAGCATTACAATACCTATACTTCTGCCATGGTATTCCCTTTATGGATTTTGGTGGTTTGTGTCATACTAAATTATTTCTTCTTCACCTGTGAGTGTGCACAGCACAAGTAGTGGTGGAAGTCAAACGAGACAGTGTTTTAAGGCAGTTTTCAGCCAGGCCTTGAGGTCTGTGCTTGCAATGTTGCAGTGTAACTACTCATCCTGGGGACTGAGACAGAAACCTCTGACCCACTGATGTTCAATTTGGATTGAAGAGAGAACCCTTCTTACAGCACCTAAATGAACTGTACTTCTCTCTGAATAACCTGAACATGCAGACACACTACACAATGAACACCAGTTTAAATACACTAAATGCAGGAAAAGTGGGACTGGCTGTATAGGTTGACTGTGGCAGGAGTAAGAGCTTCATCAGTTGCCAAGTGCAACACTGCAGCCACAGAGGCACGTTTGGAAATCTGACCACTTATGACCACGACTCTCACCTCTCCTTTCTAGGGCAAATTCAGAATTGTAACTTCCATGAACTACCCAGCTTTTTAAAAAGCATGGTTTTAAACCACTTACAATAAGAGCAACAGTTATTATTCAGTACATGTTTTTTATCAGATTGAAGATAAACTTTATTATAACTGGTGGAGATGGTATCAATGATTTGTGGTCTATGAGAATTCTGTAATGAGAAATGGTAATTTGTCTTGGGGCAAACAATATTGTTCTGTTTACTATGCAATTAACAATATTAAGTCAAGATTCTATAACTGATAGCTGAAAATAGGGGAGAGTAGAAAGAAACTGGAAGCGTTAGAAACTTTCACAGGACAATTATGTGAGGACTATAAATTATTTATGGTGCTTTAGTCTGACATTCTTTCTCATCCTCACAAAAATGTTCCTTACTGCTCCAGAGATGTTCACTGTAAAAATATCCAGAATGTAAGCAATTTGAGGCAAAGCCAGAATCTCCCTGCTGCAAGTACTGAACATAGAGGATAATGCAGTAATTTCATTTTCAGAAAACCAGTGATAAAATCACAGACAGAAAAAAGAACCCAGAGTAGTTTTACTTTGGAGAAGATGTGATAATGAACCAAGAATGACAAAAAGAGACGTGAGAGTTAATGTCTGATTCATGACATTTGGTGTAAAATAAAGCCAGAGTAGCTCTCCTCTGTTGAACTTTTTTTTAATTTTAAAGACTGAGTCCCATACCTTTGTGTGACTAAAACTCTGCACACTTGTTTATTCTTAGATCAGCCTTAAGTAACCACCATATGGAGCTGCGTACACCACAGACAGAAAAGAAACAATTCTTAACTAATGGCCAGAGTAGATTGTACTGGGAGTCAAGTGGAGCTACTTTTCAAGTTGCTGGTTAAGGCAAGGGCTGACCTACAGTGGAGCTTCTCTGTAAAATAACACAATTTTTACTGTATGTTATAAAGTACAGAGCCATAAAAATGACTGACCACAGAAATCTCACTGCCTTTTTCCAGTCTGCTCCTTAGCTGTACAAATGCAGTCCAGCCCTTGTGGCCCTAATTCTGCAGGTTTGGAGGTTACCCCAATGAGAACTTGGGCACAGCTACAGCACAGCTCTCTCACAGTGGACAAGCAAGACCTATAAAGTGCTAGGGTCTTCCTCGCTAAATTTATCTTAAAAATAAAAAATAATTATAATAATATGAAAAAAAATTAAACGATCACATTCTTAAACCAGCCACTTGAATTTGTAGCTCTCTGGCAATGTGATGCTCCACAGAGAGCTCCACTGCACCCAGCAGGGAAAAGCCACATTGAAGACAGCATGAAGCACCAGCACTCCAGCAACCAGGATGCTGCAGTGAAGTGACTGCTGCTGGCAGCCCCACAGCCCCTCTCCTGCACCTCCTGCCCTGAAGGATCGGTGCCTTTAATTCTCATATACCACTGAATAATAATGTCTGGCTGATCCAGAAGATTAGCAGCTTATACCACCTTTGTTCTCTGCCTTCTTTTAAGATGAGCAATGAATGACACCACAGCAGGCATACCCTCCAGCACAAAAGCTAACAAAATTGTAGGATGTTTTAAGGAATCTTATAAAACTTAACAGAGAGTTTGAGGAAAGCATTGCTACACAGAACCTCTCTATAAAACTCAGTGCTACATAGAAGTGCTCTCAAATTCTCTTTCCTGAACACCACAACAGAAAACCAGCATCAAATATCTGCGAGAGACTTCTTTGAAACTGATAAAAATAAAAACAGTTTTATGTAAACTGTACAGTAAATTTGGGAATTTCCTTTGCATAAGATAACATCGAATCAGAGTTTCACAGCAATAAAACAGACAGTAAAACCAAACGGGAAGAAAAAAACTGATGGGAGCATAAAACTTCATATTGCTGTATATAATATTCCAGAGACTGGTGGAAGTTATGCACAAACTTCTATTTTTTTTAAAAGAACTGTCTTGGGGATAAAAAGTAATTGGTATTTGTAGGGTTTAATTACCTTTCCTGAGAGGGTCCTGGGTCTGGTCATTGTTCATGGCTATTGTCCAAAATTTCCTCCCAGATTAAGAACTTCCCCCACACTAATAAACAGGTATAATAATTTTCTCCAGAGATGATTTTTTTTTTCTTTCACTAATTAGCCTACTTAAGTATTTTAATGGAACTACTGACGTACAGTGGCACAAAAGGTCCTCTGACCATAATATAAAGTGTGAGATGGTATTCCTAAAAACTTTTTTGGGAAGGAGGTCTAGGATTTACCAAACATATTACACAGCTCGAAAACTATTTTTAAAGGCCATAAATTAGGTACTCTTTTAAATGTAATTCAACCGTCCACTGTTATAGTGACTTAATTCTATTAGTTGTCCAATGCATTTTACAAAACAGAACTCCATTAACATTATTCACTTTTAGTTTCCCTCTTATAAGTGGATATTCTGCTCAACAGGCTTTAAACAGATTTTTTTTCCCCTGAAATTGCTATTAAGCATACTTCTACTCAAAGGGCAAAGTAGGCATAGGATTATGCTTGTACTTCATGCAAAGGATACATTTTCAGCAATCAGAACCACATTCCTATGAAGTAAAAATACTCTATATAAGCCGATTGTTTCTATCCCTCCTAACCTTGCTCAATAAGGACTCTATTCTGATCTTTTGAGTTACACACAAGTTTTCCAATTTGGCTGAATAAAGGTATCTTGTTGGGCAGCTTGATGAGCATATTCTGTGTCTCAGATTCTGACCTTGGTATGTTCAAGGTGGATCTCAATTCTAAGATGCTGCTCAGAGGAGAAAAATATTTAATTTTTTTTTTTAAAATATCAGGGTTTCTTTTACTTTCTTCAGTTAAAGAATGCAGTACAGAACTCCTGCTTTTACACACCTTGCTTTAGCGAAACAGTGAAAATAGAAACCTTGATAAAGACACCACAACACATGCAAATTTTGCAGAGCAATTTACCTAGCCTGTAGTTATATTTCAGCTTCAGGAACTTCTACCATAGATCATTCTGCTATAGATCATTCACCTCTGATTTCACATTGATTTCGCTGTGAAAAAAATTTGTGCCTTCACCCCTCACAATTTAGATAACTCTGTTCTGAATAACATAAAAATATTCAAGAGTACATACAGAGAAGCATAGTGCCGGGCCATAGGTAGTCTCAAAGAATCTTGGACACCTTGCAACGTTGAGCCCCGTGCCACATCAACCTGACATCCAAACAGACCCTGACCCCTTGCAGTGGTGTAGCTGCAACGGCACAATCTGTACATAAAAACATACAGAGAGCCAAATCCTCCCTCAGCTGGTTACCATATTCTATGTTCATGGCTTACTACTTAAAACAGGACAGATGGCAGAAATCATACACTGTTGTTCTTTTCATTGGCCATGCCAAGCCCAGATAATCAAGTCAGTCAGTCACCAGCAGATACTGTTTTCTCAGAGGAAAGGGTTGAATTTCATCTGACCACTCAGCTTCTGCTTGCACTTGAGGTTCTAATTTTCTTCTGGTCTTAGCCATTTCTGTCTCTCTCTGGCACACATTGCCCTAGTAAGTACATTTATTACCTCAGTAATTCCTCTGGGGGCTGTCTTACTTTCACTTTATATCTGGACTCACATAAGCATCTCTCCATTTTACAAGGAAACATTTATTAGCCTCTGATAGGAGCTTCCTGTCCCGTCATGCTGAATCCCATTGTCTATTATTCTTCAAAAGCAGGCTAACAAGATATACACTATCAGGCAGCTCTCATTTGTGCTGTACAAGAACTGGTGATGAAGCACAGGTGCTAAAAGGCACATGGAGGTGACCAGGCCTTCTGCGTTTTCTACCATGGCTGTTTGTAAACCATTTTCCAGCTGGCCACACACCAACTCATACGAGACCCCAGTGCTGTAGTAGCATTTACCAGATATTAGCAACATTGGGTGGCCCAGCAATTTCTAGGATGCCCCATTCCTACCCCTTCTTCATCCTTGAGACTAGTGCAGGAAAATATTATGAAAGTCTCCTTCACTCAAGGATTCCTCAACTATGACACTGGTATTATTACTGTGGGACACTGGAACAGTAGAGAGAGCAAGCCTATACTATAATAAAAACAGGGATTTCTGCTGTAATTCCTCCAGTTCCCAGCTTATTATCTTACTTGAGATATGCTCATTTTTGCTGGTTTTTTTCCTGGTGCTTGTGGGTCATGATTGCATATTCCTGTTTCTCCAGGTCCACCCTGCAAAACTCCTGTAGCAACTGTTTGGTAGAGCTGTTACTGTCCAGAAACCATTTGGCCTTTGACAGTGTCACACAGAAAACTTTGGCTGTGACTCCCCCCAGCCACAGCACAGTCAGACCTTCAGAGAAAGTAAAAAAGTGTAATTGCCAGAAAATAAAATTTAGCCCAGCTGAAGATCTGGACCCAACATAGGGACAAGAGAATTATTTCAATGCCTACTCTGTTTTACTAGAAACTATGCGAAGTCTCTCATCAACATCAGCCTGCTATTTTTTACTTCTGTGTAGCCAGACAATATTTGTATTCAGCTGCTCGCTTCTAAATAAAAAACATTTTTACATGGGTGGACTGGAGGGGCCTTTTTTTTTTCCCCCCCTCTTTCGTTTCCCATTATTTTATATATTACACACATGTTCTGTCAGCGAAGCTCACTTTGTTATCTGAAACATCTGTGGTACCCTGCTGTGGAGAAGGCCAACACTGCTGCTGCAGTTGCTGCCTGTCTTTATTAGCCACTGATTTGCTGATGTAGCCCCTCTGACAGTGTGCAGTGCTCTGCTTCACCTCCCTAACGCCGGGGCTGCAGGAACAATGGGATTCTGTGAACTGGCAGAGAGGTCCTGTTGGTTCCCAAGAAGGCAGCTACCATCTCTATGAAGATACGAACCAAGGGTTCACGTGTGCATTCACTCAAGCACTGACTTCTCTTTCTAAAGAAAAGTATGTGAATTTATGTGTAAGCTAAAAGGATAACACCCTTGTAAAGACAGCACATCCTCATCAGAGTGAGAGCATCTCCTAACTTGAGACCTCCCACCAGGTCTGACTGCTGAGCAGCCATGATATTTCTTTTCTGGTTTTTTTTTTTTTCTTTTTGGCCAAGGGAAAAGTTACCTGTATTGATCAGGTGCATTTTAGGTCACAGACTTGACAACATACTGCATAGACCCATGAAACTCTCTGGGACATACTGTTACTGTTAAGATTATTACTTGAAGTATGTAAGAAGTAATGATTTCATATGGAGCCATTACAAGATTTCAAAAGAACAACTTAAAGATGAAAATTCTATGTTTCTTTAAATACATGTTTTAGAGGTAAGATATTATAGGAAAAGAACCTTTATCTATGTATTTTATACATTTACTTTCTGCAGACAACAGCACCTTGGCAAAACCAGTTTAACCATTTCCCCTCTGAAAAATCAGTCATCTTATCTTTACATGTATTTCTTATGCAACAGATGAGTGAGATATATAGTTCACTTAAGAATGTGAGAAATAAAATTGGTAAACCACAGGACTTAACAAGAACATTTAGGGGAGGATACAAGAACAACTCACAAAAACACTCACATGGATTAGATTTGCAGTTTATAGTGTTCCTAATACAAAGATAAGACAAAAAGAAGTTAAAAATTTAAAGACACTTTTTTGTTTTTGGTTTTTTTTTTTAAATGAAGAGAGATTGATGTATGACAAAAACCCAAGCTGAGTTCTGAGTCCCAGAGATGAACTCAGAGCAGCTTTTCCTGATCTCCCAAGGACTCTGGGCCTGATTCAGAGAATAATTATGGTATGGAAGCATCACGTGCCTCCTGTCACAGATCTGTTACATGCGAGTCAGTGTGCATGTGTGTCCAATTCAAGATTCAAAATTGAAGACTTACGTGGAGATAATTATGAATGAATATAAAATGCAGCTTTTGAAAAAACACCCCATTTTCTTCATAAAATAATTGATCACCTAGCCCCAGTAGTTCAAAAATTACTATATAACAAAGTGTTAAAGGCAAGCATATTTCAGCATCAAGACCACGATGACAAGAAAAACAACAAAGAAAAAAAATGCCACAAAGGCATCTTTCCCTTTCACACTTTCCTTTTCCCTGATGCATTACACGCTTTCAAATATACTTTATTTATATTACACAGCATTTGTACCCCAAAACAGCTAAATTTTTTGCCAACACAGGAAAGATCTTTCCATATTTAAAATACAAACCTCATTTCCCATGCCCTGAAGATTACTGAGAGGTGATGGCAGAATATTGCTGGTCTCCAAAATAATCTTTAGATTACCCAACTAACAGCCTGGTGTACAGTACAATAAGTTTCAGAACTGTTCTCTAGCCGGTTCCTCCTTTTTACCTGTATTTGACAGAGAAGTAATCTGACAGTCACAGGTTGTCCCCCTGCTTGAAGAAGAGAGGCAATGGCACACTGTTGCTACCACCACTGCTTACACCAAGGATTACCTTAGAGACAGGATTTCCAATCCTCTGGAGTCCAGTGAACTCACAGATGTTTTCCAGTACCAGAGAAGTACGAAATACCTGAGCAATAGCAAGAATCTGATCTGAAATGTACAAGATTGTTCTTATTAGGGGGAAAGTGAAAGGAATGAATAAAATAATCGCGTAAGCGTAAACAAGCCCAAAACTTGGAAGATGAACTGAAAAGTCAGTTATCTTTATACATCTTAAAACTGCCAACAGATTCATATAGGTCGGTTTTCCATCTGTCCAGATCCTTCTGCAGGACATGTGCAGAAGATACCTTCAAGTTAGCATATTTCTTTATATGAAGCTTTTTCCTGAGATATTTATAGTTAGGGGAAAAAAAGCGCAATGCTACATTTGAATCGTAGCAACTTCTCTTATGTCCTTTGTGTATGTCACCGTCTACTGCTGCTGCATTTTTTAACATTCATCTGAATATTTAATCCATGCAAAAATTAGTCCCAGCATCTTTTGTCTGAACAATGTTTGGTGGTCATTGCTTCACAACTGCAAACAATCCTCTATTGCTGTTGAGGGCTACAGTCAGGCTTGTTTCATGCTGGAGGTTAGAATCTGATCCTAAGTCCATTAAATCACAGAGTCTTTTTAAAGTTTAATCTTGAGAGGATTTGGGTTGTAAACAAAGGACACTATACATGGGGAAAGAAACAACAGAAAACTATGAACTTATGACTCTAATGCAACCCCGAGTTCAAATTTTGTGTGTGATTTACCAAGAAAAATCTGAGCTTTAGGCAGTGGCGCACACGCCCTGGCATGTGGGCAAAGCTAAACCGAGCACTGATGCTCACATCCAAAACACACATATGGATCCCATTTTACTATAGATGTGATCCTTCATGTGCAAAACATGTGTCTGACTGGTTTTCTTTGGCTTTTAAGATGTGCCTCTTTGGTGGGGGCAGGGAGCAGAGAAGTAAGTAAATAATTTCAGTGGTAGCTGAACATACATTATCTATGAAGAGAATGGTCAGGTAAAAAGCCTGTACTTCAACTGAAAGTATCATTTTCAGCAAACAACCAAATGCCAACACAGTGAGCAACTTAGTCCAGTATCCAGTTTCTGCAAAATGTTAATCTATCCCACTCTGTAATTGCTAGATAGGAAAGGGAAAAAGGGCTCCAGATGCTAATAACTTGGAAGTGGTAATTAGAGGAGTCCATATTACTGCTCCGAGACTCTCATCTTCCCTTGATTGCTGGAAAGAAAATTTTGTCCAGTGGGTCTCCTCACTTCCAAAACATGCAGCATTTCCTAAACTCCATCTCCTTCTCACTGAACACACTGACAGAAGTTCTACTGGAAAACTTTTTTACCGTATCCAACATGGGAGAGTGCTGTATTTCACATAGGAAAATGTAAGAAAATATTCACAGGATTATAAGGTGACCTTACAGGGGAGGACCGCAAGCCCCAACTTTTAGATGTACAAGATCAAAATTGCCTCCCACATTCCCAGACTGAGTGTGACAGAGAACAAGAGAGTCTGCTCTTCTTGCTTTAAAGGTTCGTTGTGCGCTTATAATCTCTGGGACTACAGAGACAAAGTAAGTCTGGAAAGGGTCTGAACATTGCATGAGAAAGTAAAAGGAAAAATACACTTATCACAAAGAGGGAATGCATTTGTATTATTGTATTGAAATAGCACAAGGCTACAATGACAGGCTATAAATTTTTCTCTTGGACTGTAACCAGTATTTTCCATTTCAAGTAACAACAATGTAAGAAAGAGAGACTCTGAATTAATAGAAATTATACCCATTAAATTGGTAGGAACTTACGTGAAAGAGAACCTCAAATTCAGGTATCATTAAAGGAGAAAAGGTTAACTCAATCTCTGAGCAACCCTTGCATATATTTGCACTGCTGAAAAACTGACCAAAAAAAGTTTGCTTATATTTTACCAATGATGTCCATCCTTACTATTCTCAGATTCATAGCCCAGGCTGTCATGGTAAATTCTTGGCAGTGAAAAGCATAATTATTTTTATTTAAAAACCTTGAAATTTAACATCACATGTAACACTGATCCAAATCTATGACTCCAAATACTAATAGCAGCAATAGTAACTAAATGAATCCTCAGCAATGAGAATTAAGTTACATGTATTTCTCAGTTCTACTTTTTCTGATGTGATATGTCATTTCATTAAACAACCATGAATTATTGAATATTAATAATTTGAAATCAGTGATGCACCTGAAGGTATACATTTAGACTATATTTATTTTTTCTTAACCTTTCTGTTGCTACAGCTACGTATTGGAACATCAGCTGTTCATTTAAAGCAAAAAAAAAAAAAAAAAAGAAAGAAAAAAAGCAAAGAAACCAAGAATGAACTACAAGAAGACTGTTAGCCAACACTAATAGACTTTAGCAAATCTGGGTCCAGAAGATGAACAATCTTTCCTCCATTTTATGACCCAATTCTACCTTTGTTAAGTGCATGTAAATTCACTTGGTTTTCTAGCAGCTGCATCAGTCCTTGCAAGCAGTGTCTTATAACTGAAACTAGGACTGACAACCCCTTTTATTATTTTTCTTTTTTGTCCACACAGACTTCTAAAAATGAAGGCCTATGAATATTGTTAAAAAAACCCAAACCAATGCAGTTATTTAGCACAGGCATTCCTGTTATTGCACTGCATTTGGAAAGCCCACACATTCAGCTCACCTTCAACTGGCACACCCAGCTGCATGAGGTGCTGGTGGTCTATTGTTAGTTTAGAGGTTCACAGTAAATGCATGAAGTAATACTGGCAAGCTCAGGAGCTTTTTTTTTTTTTCTTATGATGTCTCCCTGCATCTATTTATCTACTTCTCCTTGCTTTGTTTCTGTTTTTATATTCAGCATATTCAAAAAAGGGTCAGAATAGGTTTTAAAGATGTAATGCCATACTCAAGCCTTTTGAACACTAAGAGCAACCCTCAAAAGGTTCAGGCATAAGGGAACAAAGATATAAGGACAGCTTTGAACCTGAGCAGCTCTCTCACTGCAAGCAAGTGCATTGCCAGCATGTCACAGGTGTACACCACATGAGCAAGTGAAAAAATAAAATGTGATTGTGAAGGGGTGTGATGCTGACGGGTCTGAGTCCAGAATGCATTAATCCCAGGGTGAATGTGTGCATCTGTTAGATATTTATGTAGTTCCTACTAGTAGTTTGTACAGATATCTAAGCAGGTGAAAGTCAACAGCTTTGAAACCATATGTTAAAGGGAGGCTGTGAGATGGTAGGAGAAGGTTATCAGGCATTATGGGTCTGACAAGGGAGGGCAGACACCTATGATTATAACATTGCCCTGGTTTGTCAGGTCTCCTGGGCCCTACGTCACACCCCCGCAGATTCAGCTCCGTGACACTGGGGCAAACAACTGAATCTTCCTCTCCATTTTCCTATCCTTGAGTAAGAGACACTAAGTAGAACTACAGAATGACAATTTTCTTTCTTCTTTATTTAATTTCTAGCTTCTGTGTGGAAAAAATGTGGGGTTTTTTTTAATTATTATTCAAAAGGTTCGCCTAAACCACAGTTGTTTAAAACCAACAATTTTTAGGTGCTGTCTTTAGTTTGTCAGAAAAAGACGAAGTCAAGATTTCTGTCTTCTAATAGTTACAGGAAAACTATACTACAGCAGAGGAGAACCAAGTCCTTTACATTTGTTTAATTCAGAGATTGTTTAATTCCTGTTTTAATATTTTAACTGATTCACTCAGACTCGGGAATGGCAGCCATCTGAATCTGAGCCACCACAGTTCCCAGGGCAGCCTCCTGATCACCAGTCTGTACACCTGGTAGGTACCTATAATCACTGCTGAATCCAATGCATTCTCAGAAATTTTTTTTAAATCAGTTTTAAGAAAAACAGTGCACTTCCTAAAGTGAAATTTTGTCTGCAATGTTATGTGAGGATTCATTCATCTTTGAATGCTTTTTATAAAACATGCTGAGAGGCCTCCAGCTCAAATGCGTGAAATATATATATACCTTTTTTTTTTTAATGATTAGCACAGAGTACTCAAATCCAAAAATTGGCAGTTTACATACCACTTCAACCTAGAAAATTCACTTTCTGCTACCATAACATGACTTTTAAGAAATGAAAGGAAAACTGAAACATGAAATGCTGAATTTCTAAAGGAAGTCTGCTAGGAAAATTTTCTTTCAAAGTAAATTTTTCTGTAAAATGGAGAAAACAAATCTCTCAAATCCCCTCCTCTTCAAATAGCCTAGCAACTACCTTGAACCCTCAGTGGTTCAAGTTACTCTCAAAGGTAAGGGAATCAAAAACTAGATTTGGAGTTCTACAAGATCCTGTTCCTACTGGAGTAATTCCACCTTTGAAAATCTTTGTGCAAGTAAGTGAATTCCTCAAGAGCTGCAATCGCATTTTTTGTAGTTCATGTGCAAATGCTGGAGAAATATACCTTCCTGCCCCCCTTCAAGTATTATGGTCTCCTCACTGAAAAGGTCAAGGATGATCAACCCACAGGACATGGGGTTTAGCATTGCCCAAACTCTGCTCCAACTCTTCTTCCCATCCTCTACCTTTTACAACATCAGAACACACACTCTTATAGCAGCCCTTTTCAATTCCCTTACCAAAAGGATATTATTCACACCCTATTCCTTCACAATTCAATTACCTTGTTCTTATCCTTGAAAATTTAACATTCACCTCTTCTTTTGCCTCAACCCTCCAAGACCTCTTGCAAGGGTCCTCTTGTAGCCCACCACCCCACAGGCTGGGGAAAGCCACAAATATTTGCTCTACACTTGGTAGTAGAAAAAGAATAATCACACCTGCCTTTTATTACTTGGCTTTACTTTAATTAGGCACAATTAATAAAGGTCTGTATGTAAAGTCAGTGGTTGGACACACAACACCTTTGCTGTTTGAGGTCCCTTCAAGTGCCCTGCAGGACTCCCCTACTCCAGCACAGGCAAATCTAGGTACAGCATTGCAATGGCTCAATGGAAAGGAAAGAGTCATGATTGGCATCTCCACTGTGTATTAGAAAAATATTGAGATTTTTAATTTTGAGATGTGCATTGCATGGCATCTATACAGCATGCCCCAAACATTCTCAGAAATACAGCTCAAACGGTTTGATTAAAATTCAGCAAAATCAGTCTCTCATCCCTCTGTTTAAAAAATGAGAATTCATTTATTCAGCTTAATTCAAAGACTAAATATGATTAAAATTTCTATAAGATGTCTAGCTTTTCTGAAATAAACTGCAGTGGCCATCAAAATATTGATAGTCATTGGTAAATTACTTCTGGTGTTTAATCAATGTTATTTTTTTATCATCCAATTTTTTCTTCAAGTCAGCTTCTAACACTAAACTACATTTCATCAAGGTTGGTAAAATGTTTAGAAGGGAACAGATGTCAGAATATGGGGATTGCCAATAACACTGATGGAAGCCAGTAATTTCTTTCCTGTCCAAAGGCAAAAGAATGAAGAATAATCCAGACTGTATACAATAATACAAGATTTACTACAACATTAATGACTATAAAAAGTAAAAGTATACAAAAGCTATCTCCATTTTTTTCAAGTCATCACTAAGGGCAGTGTTTTTCAATTTGAGTCAATTTCTGCTGGAAAATGAAAGGTCTATGTATTCTTAAGCCTTTAAATATCCATAAGATACAGATGAAGACACAGGCTAGCATTAGTTGCTTCCAAATATACTTGTATATTAGTCTATTGTGTAAGTTAATAATTTTGCCAAATCTCAAAAAATGTGGATGCAATCTTTCCTTTAAGAAAGCTGCTCAGCTTGTTATTTACAGATTGTAACATTTACATAAGAGTTTGGTTTAACAAGAGATATAAATATAGATAAAACCCTTAGGACTTCATTCTTTAAACTGCCCTCTAAAAATCTGCCCTACAATTTGCACACTGAATTTTGTGCAGACTATTCTTGGAAGCCTTTTGTGAATTAGGGAGAACTGACTCGAAACAGGGGCTGGTTAATCACAATTTTGCAAATTGTACGTAGCAATCATCCTCACATTGTGAAATTCAGATCTATAAAATGCTGATGGTTTAAAGCTGAAAAATAAATAAGCTAAGTAGGAGTACTTTGCTAAGGAAAAAAAAAAAAAAAAGGGGAAGAGTATAAGACCCCTCGAAAAGAAATCATTATAATAAAAAAAAATAAAGAGAAGTGGCATCATAAGTAAAGGGCATCTCCATTCCATATCTCAACTGCAAGCCCACCCTAGAAAAAATTTAACAGCTTGACCTTTCCTGCAGCAGTGTCATATCAACACTCACCTAAATATATCGGGCAAATTCCTGCACTTTCAAGAATAACCCCATGGGAGGCTTACTATTTTAGAAGGCTTCTGTATATTTGCCTGAAATCTGGAAATCCCCCCAGTTGAGGAACAACTACTGAAACTTCACTCATTCCCATGTCTATCACTGACTGACAGCCGTGAGCCCAATCAAAGCTGCTTTGATTAAATATCAGGACCATGACTTGAGTATCAACTGCAGCAACATGGATATGATACTTCATGATGCATGCTGAATGCAAACACTTCAGAATAATAGCTAGCAACTAAAGAGTTGGAGGGAGAGGGAGCAGAATTTATGTAGAGAAGATGATGCCTCAAAGAAGACATATTTTGCTCTGCTTTCAAGCTGTGGCTAATGTAACTTCATCAGCATTTAGAACAAAGCTGACTCAAGATTCTTCTTTTCCACACAGGTTTTACAGCTCCTAATATTTAGTATAAATGAAGGTCTCCATTTATTTTCCCTTATCTGTTGCAGAAAGACCTTGCCAAACTGTCTGTCTTGAGTGTACAAGGATACGCTGAAATTAATGTAAAATATTTTCTGTTATCAATGTAATTATAATGACAAGAACTTTCCATCTGGGTTCAGCTGTGATACAGTTTGCGTTGGTCACCCCCCTGCCATTCCAAGCCCTTTCACTATGGACACAAGTCACAAACAGTGGAAACTCTGTTTTCATGATGTTGATCCTCTCAAAGGTCAGGTTTCTTACCTCAAACATTCCAGCAGTTGCTTAGACTGCAGTTCAGGAATTTTGTGTAACATTGCTTCTAGAAAGCAAATATTTATGTTAGTAAATAGCATTAAAGTATTACTGTTATACAGGTATTCTCATTAGTAAAATGCTAAATCTGAGGAAGAGAATTTTAAACTAAATGGATGGAAATATATTACATTTGTATATTAAACTTTACCATGTTACTTTACTATGCTAAGTGTTTTATCAAACACAAAGTCCAGACATTAATTCTTTTTATGGGAGTTAATGTTTTTAGAATTAATACAAATTCAGAATCCGTGTCTGTACTACATAAGGCAAGCAGAGGCAGAAAGCCCTACAAAGAACAGAACAAATTGGTAGTACAGAGACTTAATAAAAGTAGTGGTCAGGAAAAAAAGAAAAATTAAAGTAAAGGAATCACAGGTCCTTTACAGAAAGATGAAATAAAGGCATTCCCTTTGAGAGGGAAAGGCTTACATTCAGGTCTGGTTCTGAATAAGACAGATCAGCTATTTAGCTTCACATGACATAAGTGAGTAACCTGAGCATCAGACTAGGTTATTCTAGTAGCACACATTCACTCTTCCACTCCTACTGGAGCTCATTCTTTCATTGCCCTTTTTTTAATTGGAGCAAGCCTTTAACCTACAGCTTCATCAGCACAAGCGAATGCCAAAAGGACAGAGTTCAGGAATCTCTCTCAAAATATATATTATTTATTCAAATAGAATAGCTTGAGCAATCTTGGCCAATGAAACAAAACTTTTTAATGACTGAAATTTGTACAAGATGAAAAGAAAATTCCATGACTCAGGTGGGAACTGAGATTTACAGAGGTAGAGCTGAGCTTCTTCCTTTGTTTCCTCTGCTTCTCACCTTGGAGGCCAAGACCAGGTCAGGAAAAGCTTTTGTGTTACTTATTAACTCAAAAATGGCATATTTGCAGAAGCCATACCAGAGGATCTCTCCTGGGATAAGGAAACACGAGATACTGAAAGCAGAGAAAGCCTGCAGGAGGGAAGGAGTCTTGCAAGAGCTGAATCTAGATTATACAAAGTTACTAGAAAAAGCTCTGGAAGATTCTCGTTTGTTATTTTGAAGATAAACTGCCAGTTAGCCCAGACATACTAATTCAGGCTTTCAAAGATGCATTTCAGTGTGCTCCAAGTTTAAATGTAGGACAGTTAATGAGCCGGTCATCACACAAAGTCATCGCAAAAATCAGCCAAACCATATCACTTCTTTGAGAAATGCTGACAGCACTGAACTTGCAAATTCTGTTTATTCCAGAGGCAAAATATCCAAAACTGGATTTTTAAAAAATAGGATTTTTAAAAAATAATATAACAGAATAACAAAAAAAAAAAAAAAAAAAAAAAAGTAATTTATGCCATGTTTGTTAAATCCAGTTATGTCAGTAATTAGGCAAATGTTTTGTTTTGCTTTTATTTTCCTACAGCCCCACACCAGCTGATTCATGCACTGGGATTTTCATCAGCTCTCAGCATTGCCTCCAGAAGAGCTGCACCCAGGACAGGTAGAGCACAGTGCAGGTACTGAAAGTGCAGCTGCTCCGCAGTAATTAATTCTATACATTGAGACTTTAGGATGTTTACTATTTGCATATGACTCTTTCACTTCATGGAAAGCCATAGAAAACTAAAGCAGCATGTCAGCCTTTTGTTGAAAACATCAAGCACTGTCTCTTAAGATTTCTCTACTGCTTGAGAAGATTTGACCTCTTGGCTCTAACAAATCACACAAACTGGCTGGACAAAACAGTCCAACATTACTTCACACAAGTTCAGAGGCTCTCAGGGCAACATGAGGCATATACCTGAGAAAACACAGGCAGTTCCTTTGGGAGCAGAACAGAATATTTCTTTAAAGTCCTGTATTTTATTATTTTTATGGCTACTACTTAAGAGGAGCATTTTTGAACTACAGAGGTTGTCTGCTTAAAGATAAACTCTTGCCAGGCACTGCTGCCCACGGTACAGTCTAAGAACAGCAGAACTATCTGATGCTGCCTCTAAAAGGGATACAGACCTTGACCATGTGTTAGGGACTCAGTGATGCTTTTTTTTTCAAATTACTCAAGCCCTCAGAAAACAAAACCAAACCCAAACCCAAACGACAAACAAACCCCTCTACAAAGCAGTGTCAGAGTATTTTAAAATATCCCAGAACACCCAAAAGGAAAACAGGCTTGAAAATGTGTGTATTTGTAAATACTCCTTTGGCTACATCCACATGGGTGGGAGATCCTGTCCTTACATTGTAGGATACTGCAAGACCACCCAGAGGGATTAGGTCATATCAAGCCATGTTGAAAAGTATATTGGGAATAAACTTCAATTTACAACAATAACACCTTCTCACAAGAACACAAGAATTTTATTATATATCATCATGGATTTCAAATTTGAAAAAGCCTTAACACTTTAAAATAATATCCAGGGAAATGTAATAAGAGTAACCAAATTTGTCTTCAATGTGTTTCTCATGGCCCAGTATCTCTTGGCATCATTGCATTTGTATGTTTGAAACTATCTGCTACCTTGGATGAACACGGAGCTGTGCTTCACCAACTGCAGCTCTGCAGATTAACCTGGGGCATTTTAAACTCGTTTTTAGTACCTTTCCCCGATTAGCAATATTTTGAGGAAGTTTAAATCTCTGTGGCTACAAATATGCAACACTAAATGTGTGCTGCCTAAGAAGATTTGAATAGACACAATTTTAACTTAGTTTCCTTCGAGGGGAATGAAAAAGATGCACAGTTCTTTCATTGCCTGTCCCTAAGTGGTTTTTGTCAAATTTTGACTCTGCCACCATTCTTCAGTGACAGACATTAGGTATGACATCTTTTGACACAATGTCAATAGTAACATCAGTAATATTTGACACAAGGCACATTGGGTTTTTTTGACATAGACAATTGGATAGCTCAGGGCACTGGAGACTCAATGCATCAGGAGTTTTACCTCCAAGTCACCAGTGAATATGTAGCTCAGTGTTTTGTAAGTGTTGCCAACTGATGGCTCCTCAGAGCCTTACACAGAAGGAGTTTGGGTATATTGAACAGATGCCTAGGAAACAAAAATCAACACAATAAATTACATTAATCTGCAACCTATGTTGAAACACCATTGGATGAATAGCCAGTGACAAAACCATTCTTCTGCTGCTATCTGTAATTCCTTTTAAAAATGGTTGAATCCCAAAGGAGACACGGGAGGATCAAATGAGTCAGAGAGCACTACAGCTCTAGTCTCCTGAAAAAGATTTCTGTCTCAACAGCTTTCAGTCCCATGGCTTTCATCAACAGCTAAATATAATGTTACTTTCAATGATGTGTTTTCCAAATATTACACAATTGGCCAATATACAGGACTCACAAATGCTGAACAGAAACAAAATTCATTACACATATGATCACTCTAGAATTTCCTAGAGTGCCACAGTCCTGATTAAATGAAGCACTTATACCTATATCCAATAAAGCACTCATCTAAGAGACAAGTCTTGCAATATCTATTAGGCACCTGGCTGAGCTCCCAAATCCTGTGCTTGGTCCCAGCATCCATTACTGAAAACCTGGAAGCCCTGGACACGATCAGGAAGAGGTATTAATGCTGCACACACATGAACCCACCTGGATCTACAAGGACAGTCACCTGCATAAGATACCTAGGTGCTTGGATAATTTTAAATTACTAAACACTGAGCCCCCAAATTTAGAAATTTAAATTCCTCTGAGTCTCTGTACAGAATATGAATTTTCTTCCATTTTTGTCTTATTTTAAGATTGTGCTTACATTCAAGCATCATCAGCATGTGCAACTTCACTGGAGCAGAACTTCTTTAATGAATAAGACATTTTAGGAAAAAAAAGTCTAGAGCTAAATGCCTCACTTGAAGACTTTTTTTAATAAATGAAAATACCAAATCAGAGTTAATACATGTGCAAAATGTGCCCCTTTTTCCTATTTTATATTAATTTTGAAAAGATGATCCATATTAGCCAGTTCATCACAAGAAGCATTAATGTGACCCTATGTTCAACTAGAGAACCTTGCTCAATCAATAGCTAGAATCACCAGCTGGCCTACCTTCAGATTCCCTGGAATGCTTTTTAAAGTTTATTTAAAATTAGACTATTCTAATTCCCAGAGTCTTTCATTGTTCTGCAAATTATGGTTTCCCAAAAAAAAAAACCTAACAAAAACAAAGCAAGGCCCCCAAAAACAAACAACAAAAAAATTGTTACATATCATAGAAGAAGCAGCAAAACACATTTTGTTAATCATGTGTTTGGACACCCTGTCATATTGCAACTTCTCAAACAAGTTACAATTTTAAAAAAGTAAGAACAATATGTTTTTACTGCAACAAAAAACATTTCTGGAGCTGAGCCGCTAAGGAAGCTGCAGTACACCACTGCCACTAAGTATGGACAAGTTGACTTGCAAGAAAATTCACAGAAATATCACCACAAGGCATTTTTCTACCTCTCTCTCAAAGTCAAAAGGGACGTACTTTGAACACATGGGCATAAAATGCTGGGGTTTTCCCAACCCCTGATCCACAAGGCCAGTGTAAGTTGTCCACTGCTGATCCACAATTCTCACCTGCCTTGCAGTTTATAATTTCCCCTCTATAAGGCACAAAAATGCTGACCAGTAACACAGCCTCTCCTATTATATTATTTAAAACAACAGGTATGACATCGAGTCTTATTCTGTCAAAAGCTTCACATCATATAAGGTAAACTTCATGCCTCCTGGCCCCAGTTTTTGGAAAGCGTTGTTCTAGGCACAGACAAACATTCTCATGAGAGGGATGGGTACGGGATATAATTCCAGTGGGAACAGCCAGTTCGTGTCTCTGTTAATATATCTATCCGAATAAAAACACCCAGTTCTTGGTTGCTGGACAACCCACTTTTGTTAGTGGGCATCTGTGTCTTTTCCACAGCTCTAACGTAAAGTGATTTCTCCTTCCCACAGCCAAGTGCTGTTGGAGCCTCATTTCTGGGTGGAAAGGTTTTAACTAGTCACATACCATTTTATATCTCAACCATTCACTTCTCCAGAGATTTAACAGTACACAGAGAAGAAAAGGAGACGCAACAATTGCTGCAGCCCTGAAGTAAATTCACGCAAACTGTTCAGTGAGGAATTTATCTGTAGCATCAACTGAGACTGCGCATTCTCCACAGCTTTGTGGTGCTGGCTTTAAGG
>NC_092434.1:10324424-10349424 GCF_036169615.1 Heliangelus exortis
TACATGGGAAGAGACCAGACATTTAGCCACTTGATAACAGTTAGATAACTGATATGTCTTTCAGTCAGTCTTTTTCTCCACCCTTCCAAACACCACAGCTAAAACATCTATTGCATTTTATTGTTTTTAAAGCCAGACTAGAACTACAGACACTCCCAGATGTGTGTTCTTTGGAGATGCTGGGTTGTACCCCCTGCACTCCCACAGCTCTTAGCCTGATTTTTGCCTTTCTTTCCAGAACCTTTCTCTTATTTATTAACATGATTTCCATTCCCTCTCCTCGAACTTTAACATCTTTACTTAAATGTAAATGCTGGTCAAATGCCTAACACTGGCAAAATCTTTTTTCCCCTTGAAAACACAAACATTTGTTTGAAAGAGATGATTTCAGGAGAACAGGGGAAGAAGAGGCATTAATTTCTTTCCTTCTCCCTGTGCACTAACTGTAAGAGGCTGACAACCCTTGTCTGTGACTCCCCTCCCTGGTATTCACTTCTCTTTCCAGTTCCAAGGCGGGTTCCTCCCTCCATTTTCCATCCATCTCCACAAGATGCTCCAAAACCACCATCTTAGTTTTTACACTGGATGCCACTCAAGCCAGGCTCAGTCAGGAAAGCAGTTCCCACCCTACCAACCCAGCAGCATCCCTGGGCCACATCAGAGCAGTCTATCTCTTTCCTGGATGCCCACCTTGGCCTTGGCACCTGCCCAGGTGTCTACACAGCCCAGCAGCCTGTGCTGTGTGTCTAACTGAAGAGCCACTGGGTGATCCCAGTGGGTCCAACAAGCCCTACAAGCACAGGGTGTTTGGTGGTACAAAAGAGCATTAGGGACTTTCTCTAGGAGTGACACAGATTTGAATTGCTCAGAAAAATTATTTATTTCAGTTAAGATTATTTTAATCTAAGTTAAGCAGATGTCAACAATCTTGAAAAACAAAACAAAAACAAACCAAACAGAATTAAAAACACTATAATCATTCCCACAGGGGGAGAAATGGTAGTTTTATTTCCAGGGAGATAGACTGCATTGCACAGAATATTTCTGCAAAAAGTTTGTCTCGTACAACTTCCAAGCATTAAAAAAAAAAAAAGATACAAATAGTCATTAAAAGTCAGTACTACCTTAATTGGTAACTAAATTGATATTCTTAGCATTAGTGTCAAGTTTGGAAGGTCAGTTCATTGAAATAAAGTATTTGGCTAATCTGGGGAAGTTTGCATTGACATTGCCTGTCAATAAAGAAGACCTTTGATCCACAGGGCTGAGAAATCCAACAAGTCCTAACACATTTTAATGTTTTAAACTAAACTGAAAATGTACACATAAACAGGATAGTACAAAAAATAAAAGCCTTGCCTTAGATCTCCTTTTCTTGTACTTTTTGAGAGCTTTTCTGTCACAAGTTTTACACAAATTAAAGCACTGCCTATTGCTAAAGTTGACTTAAACATGGTTTTTCAGTTACTGAGAGGTACAGCTTGCAGTTAAAAAAAAAAAAAAAATCAACCTAATGTTGTAAATAAAGCTGCAAGGTTTCACAGGGGATTGCTACATTATTGAAAGCACACTAGAATAGGGTTAGGAAAACACAAATCAGTGTTGCAGGACTGGGACTTCTTCGTAAACAGAAGTCAAACTGTGCCAGTTTTCAGAAAAGAGAAAAGACTTTGCTAAAAGCTTCAACATGTTGGGAAGAAACGTGTCCTATAATGTCAATTTACTGCAATAAACCTAGCTCAGCAACTAGACTGTGGGCTTCTTTGTGTCTCATATTCTGAATGCAGAAAAAAGAAACAAGACCTCTGTGCCTCTTGCTATTGAGGAAAGTGTCCGAAGAGCACTGAAAACTGACAGCTCCTAAAAATAATAAAGCAACAAGTAGAGGCACAAACAGTGAATCCTTAGGAAGAACTGAGACAGCCAAAGCTGCTGAACTCATTACCATGGGCAGATCTTTTTTAAAAAAAAGCAACTTGCAGCAGAAAATTTGGTTCTGAATCAAAACAGGCCAAAGCTGACATCGCAATATGGAAACGTTTGCCATGGAAAAGTCAAAACACCATCCTTAAAGTTTGTCATTTATGTTTTAATATGCTGCACTGCAATATAGTGTAACGATCTGAAAACAGCAAATGCAAAGTAGGCATTTCAGCTCCATCAAAACATTTGCATAGTTTCCCCTGAAAACTTCAGAAAATATATAATGTATGCTACCAATTGTGTCAATCAAAATAATATTTTGAAAGACAAAACATTCTTAGCTATTCTTTTTGTGAGTTTGTGGGTGGTGATGTGTCCCCACAAAAGGAATAAAAATAAGCAATGCAAATGGCTGGAGGAAGGGAAAAAAGAGCTCCCCGTGTGCTTCAGAGTTTTTCCCAACTTGGAAACCTCCTCTGACCCTCGTTCTCAGCAGAAGGATCAGTGCCTCCTAACTCCCCAAGGGACCTGTCACCAGTTGGCCTCACTCGTGTCCTCATGATCCCCACATCACTCACCCTGGGCTGCTCCTTGGACGTTTTTTTCTGCATATGACCAGGATCAGTACAATTCTGCTCCTGTTTAGTGGAGAGGAGTGGGATCCAGCTCTGAGAATTTTCAGCACCTTAAGTTGGACAAAAGACAAGCCCTAAGGCATAAATTGTGGTCTCCCAGACCATTCTCACATACCTCTCCCCTTCATGTCTGCACCCTTCGAGGAAAAGTTCAGGTTTAGTTGAAAACTAGGAAAGTTGGTTTAGTTTTGTCTTCTATGTTGTGCTTTTGGATTTTTTTTGTTTATTTTTGTTGTTGGGTTTTGTTTGTTTCGTTTATTTTTTGTTTTGTTTTGTCGTTTCTTTAAAAAAGACAATACTTCCATGGTAATGGGAAAAAAGGAGTTAATTTAAAAAAAAAAAGAAATCTGTTTAGCATGTGGAAGTCATATACGTTTTGTTTTAAGTAATATTTCATTAGAATATTTAAATTATTTCAAAAAATACCAAAACAATTATTCCCCACTACAAAGAGAGATTTGGTTAATTTTTTGTTTTTTGATTTAAGGTCATGTCTGAGTACTAATATTTAAGCTAGCCCAAGACTGGAAGCAATAAGGCACTTGTGGGAAAATGTGTATACTACTTCCTCTTCCTCTTCCCTCCCCTTCGCCCCCCCCCCCCCAAAAAAAAAGCCACAGCACTGTAGTATTCCTATTTCCATCATTATTAGTATAAAAAAAAAAAATTAGTACCAGGAAAAAAATAATAATTTCACTCCTACTTCTTATTTCTTTAGATCTTGAACTGACATTAATGAGCAAATACACACTAGGATGATGATCACACTGTAGGATAAAATGGCTCATATACTGTGCTGATAAGTAAAGATGAAAGAAATCCAGAACAAAGACACAACAGTATTGTGGAGATATGTTTAGATTCCAAAATATTTGTATTAGTCAAAGGCAGAAACACCCAAGACAAAAAAAACCAAAACAAAAAACCCAAAAGAAAACACCAAACAAAAAGAAAACAAAACCAAAAATCCCCTTTTTTCCACTTGACTGTATAGTAAAGGTACAGGATCTGTTAAAGCATTACACCATTATTGTCCCTGGCTGCCACACACAATGCACAGATACATTATATACATTATATACATATTCTCCATCTGATCTCTGATGCATTCATAGCTCCCATTGAGTATCAATGCCATCCTTAAGTATTTGAGAAGTTACAGGAGACAAAGAAAATGCTCAAATGGAAACAGTAATGGTATTGAAATCTTGACCCTGATGACCTAAGACTGTACTTGAGGTCCTTTTGAGTAACAGCTCTGACACAATTCTCCCTGAACCTCAGAACAAAGCATCACAATCTGCAATGGGCAGTCTGCTGGACTAGAGAAGTTTACAGGAACTGTGGCTGCAAAATCTAGAGAGGTTACATGAAGGGTAAGTAAGATAATTCAAACCCCTATATAACCACTCTCAGTCCAACTACAAAAGTGATGCAGGTGGCATATTTCTTCATTTGTACTCTAGTGGGTAGAGCCTTCTTTTTCAGTAGCAGTAATGCACCACTGCTTTTCCCCTCCATTTTCTTTCCTGCCAGATAAAGTTTTTTCTCCTCTCAGGCCAATTGGCTTAATTACCTAAAAACATCATGATCCTTTATTCCATCATAACGTGGCAATGGTTCCTCAAAGTGAGACCAATCATTAGATGTATCATCCCAAAACATGAATATTAATGCCCAAAAGAGATGAACTATGAGCATCCAGATGGACAAGAAGGGAATAGACATAAATTGGTGAGAGGACTGGTAACAGTTTACAAGTGTGTCACACACAATAGCAGATCATCTTGATCGACAAGAACTGCTATTCACAAATAGCAGTTGTACTTCCACAAGCACCTTCAGTGCTCTCACCAATCAAGATTCATAATAAGCATTTAAAGACTGGTATTTTTTTAATGGCATCAGTCTGATGCCAAGCACAAGTCAATAGGAAAACCACTTTCAAGGAATGAAAAGCTGAAGCAAATACAAAAGGTGCATGGGATAAATGCTGCAGCAGTCAACCACTTACACTTGAGAGAAGAGGTTAGAGTCCAAAAGAGAATTTTTCAACAATAAAGTATGAGCTACTACATTTAAGGAATGAATGCTGAACTTGAACAGATAGTTCATAATAAATGCTATGTGATCAGGTATTTTTTTCATCTACTTTTGTGTTTAAAGACATTCTAATTGCAGCTAAAAACTGCAACAGTTTGAAAGTGCTGCCTACCAGGTCCATTACAAGTCAGGCACTGGATGTAAGGGCATGCCCAAGGGAAAAGGAAAACACTCCACATATGGGATACTTCTTTGTCTCAACAACTGGAAAAATCAATCTACCCAAGAAAGTAAATAATGGTGAATGTATCAATCCCACTGATAATCCTCCAGTTAACTGAGTTTCCCAAAACCCAACTGTCTAATGATACCTACTTGTGATTTTACAGCTACTTGTGTGCTGTGCAAAGGACAGGAGCAGGCATTCTTCATCCTGTGTTTAAAAATCCTGAATTGAGAATGATTTGAAGAGTTGTCTGTTAGAATTTCTTGCACTAAAGATAGGTATGCATGGTATTCCATTAAAATAGTCAAGCTAGGTCTAAAATGGGAAAAATCAGCCCAAGCAGAATACCAGATTAACACAGCTTTATTTTCAGTACCCAAGCTAAGCCAGGCACTTCCACCTAATATATTCTGCTACAAGCTTTCTGCTACATAAAGTGGAGTACTTTTATGCTGAAAAGACTAAGCTGAAAATATTTTTTATTATTACTATTTTTAGGTTTTAGTTTTGGGTTGGGGTTTGGGTTTTTTTGTTGTTGTTGGTTGGTTTTCACAAAAAAAGAACCCAAAGTCTTTCTACTTTTTGATTAATGCCAACTTTATCTTTCAATTTACTTGCTCACACAGTACAAGGATTCAAATCTTCATTAACTCAGCACATATACACTACATATATTTTTAGAAGATGCACATTCCTGCTGTCCCCCTCTAACACCAGGCCTGGCTCCAGCATGGCAGTCAATGCACGCAGACCTAAACACAACCTCCTGAGCCATATTCTGAAAATTCCAATTCCTTTCTTTTAATTTAAATTTCATAAGTCATTTTAGATGGGTAAACTATGTCATGAAAACAGCAGTCTCTTTAGCTGTTAGTGCTTAAAAGCTATATAATTCTTGCCCTGTCTCTAATTGTCTTAAATATTCACCTGAAATAAATGGAAATTTTCACATCCTTCATAGGAACTATTCTTTTTGCTATGGAGACAAAACTATTACTTACTTAAGATTATTATTATTATTATTATTTTGTTTTGCCAAATGAGAAACTGCAACCAGACTTGCTTAACAAGTCTCCTTATTGTGCCTCTTGCCCCTCCAGACTTTCATCTGCTCGGACAGCCAAGCTCTCTGGGAAAAAGACTGGATGTGAAGGGCTCAATACAAATTTCACTTGAAGCTGCAAGGCAAACCCTCAAATGGTAAAGCAGAAGAGATAAAATTTGTCTCAGAGGGAATCTTCTCCTACACAGGCAATTTGAGAGAAAGAAAGAAGATTAAGAATGGAAGCTTTTGAGACAAACCCAGCCAGGACAGATGATAAACCTGCACGCTATCCTGAGGAAACAGGGTGCAAAGTTCAATTCTATGTTTGTATTTCTAAAGAGCATAAAATATCAACTATCTTTCTTGAAGCATAACTCTCTCTCTAGTCTCTTACCACATTACTATGTAACTATACAATAAATATTACCCTGCTCACATGCTTCTGTTTACTTAGCATATATTATATTTGATGCTATCTGGCAGTATAAGTTTTAGTTCTGTCATCTTAAAATACTAATGGTTGTCAGTCAAAATAGAAAGTGCATAATAAAAGTGTTCTAGAAACTAATAACCCGGTATTTCTATACCCTCAGCTTCAAACTAAGCATTGCTAAAAATAAAGATTAATGGTATGTTTCTGCAGTGCCCAGTACAATCAGACAGACCACTAAAAAACATCCTTCTAGACATGAACACAGCCTAGATACATAATCATATAGAGAGAGTGTGCATATACTACACAATATATGCAACACTACATTAGGAGTATCCTCATCATTTCCCTGACTCTTTTGAGCTACAAGAGAGCTTGGAAGAGGAGGAAAAAGGAGAGGAAAAAGCCCCACAGGCTGCCCAGTGACAGTGTTAGGTAGGGGAAGAAAGAAAAGGGCATGGTCAATACCAAAGTAATTTATGACTTTCTGCAAATACTTAGAAGTGTGGAGGCACCAAAAAGATACACACAGGACAGACTCCTACAGTTATGATCAACATAACTTGGTAAACTGGTCACTTAAAGATTAAGGTGTCAACAAAACATCCTTCATTTGTGAAACTTCAGTGGGGGCTTCAGTGCTTGGGACATTTAAACCTGCTATGGTCGAGTATTAACAAATACCCTGTAGAGAATAATCCTGTAATGTCAAGAAGATGGACTGAATGTATAACAGGGCTTTTACTGCTCCAGTTTTTTTTATACTAATCCATCACCCTTACTGAAGTGGTGAAGTTTTATGTAGGCCTTTAAAATTATGACTATTAGAAACCTACGTCTGTGTCTGTATAATATAGAGACACATACAGATATAAGGTCTGGTTTTTAAAAACTCAAGTGCAAAAACAAAGTTTGCACCTGATTTGCCCACATTACAGCTATAACTATGCATTAATTTAGCAAGTTCAGACAGAAATTTCTAATTATGGTTATGTGAATGCACAATTTACATGCATAGTTGTGACAAGTGAACTTGCAACTTCGGCATACAGTAACTTAAATACGTTTATTATTGACAACAGTAGCATTGAACTGTGACATGCTTATGCCACGAAACAAAGATCATTCTGTCAGCTTCACTGAAAAACTGAAAACTAGAAATCCTGCAAGGTAGACAACAATTTGACACTGAAGCTTGCAGAAGAAGCTAAGTCATCCCACAAGCTCCAAATAAGACACCTCCATCAGGGATAACTCAAGGAAAAGCCATTTTACTTGACTCCCACCTGCCCACACCACCCTGTTTGGAAGGGAGGCCAGAACTCCCTATGACTCTTGAAAACATGAAGTCTACGAAGGGTTTTGCACTGACAATCTACTGACTTAGTAAAAGTCACTTAGATAGATCAATGGCTGCAGAAAACACCTCTGTTCCTTGGTACAGGATGGCAAAACTCTTTATGAATGTGCAAGGTGTGTTTAAAGAAGGAAGGATAAAGGCTTCACCTTGCCCATGCCTGTTATTCTTATTTCTACTACTCCAGAATGGAAATCCTCTTAGTGGCTAAGGCACTAGGGAATCACCCCCATATGAGTGTAGAGATACATTCTCTACATACTTCAGAAAGTAAAACAGTGAAAGAGTATGAAGAAGGAAAAAGGTGTTTTTCTTTTAATCTAGATGGTAATAGTCATAATTGCCTTTTCTATATAGTTTGGCCCTAATTTCTCATAGTAGCATAGTGAGAAACTAGGGCCTGCACTGATTTTTTAGACACAAATCTTAATGACTTCAAGTGCTGCTAAGGATGCAGAATTCTGGCAGCACATGGTCATTCACCATTAAGGCCTTAAAGCCTTCATAATTACTGAGTATACAGAGTATTTATTATAGAGACTACACCAGGCCTTTTGTGAGCTGCCCTGGGCCTGTTCTCCGAGCCACATCAAGCAAGAAGTTTAAATGAAACTGCTCCCAAGTTTCTGAAATGGTTTAATAAAACATATACTCACTGTAATATTCAGTTTATAGTAGAAAACTATTGCCCCTTGGTTTGAAAAATGACCTCTAGTTGGCAATTTTACTCTCAGCTTCATAGATTATAGTCCGCTGTTGGTCATTTTCTCAATCCACAAGGCAATAGTTTTCCATAACAAGCTCAAACTGCAATCAGTATTTGTAGGCTGTTACACAAGTTGAGGATAATATGTCTCAACACGTTCTATCATATGACTAAACAAAAGAAATAACAACCTGGTGACACAGACATATGGAGAAAAACAGTGACATTCTTCTACTGCTGGAGCAGCAGAAGTAACATATTTCTTTGTATTGTGGTAATTTATATTAAACAATGTCTTTAGTGCACAATAATGTTTAATTTGATTTTTTCATTAATAGTGTTTAGGTTTATATTGTCTTATGTCTATTCTTATTCCAATGTAAAATGAGAAACACTAAATTCTATTAGAATCAGATTTTGGAAATGACAGATAGTGACAGATAGCCTAACATTGTACAGTCACATTAAAATGTATTTACATAGATGCCTTACATATCATTTGCTCTTGGGCACACAAAACAGAGATTCCTGAACTTACAGGTTTGATATTAAGAAAGTCTGATAGAGTTTAGTAGGGAAGCTGCAAACAATTTTTTCAGCACCCAGCTCTAGCACATAAAAAAAAAAAAAAAAAAAAAAAAAAAGACGAAATGCCACAATTTGGGAAAAACAGTTCCCTCATTAGATAATCAAATAGATACATTGTGTTAAGGAGAAGTCATAAACCAGAAAGCAAGGGAGATCTGGAGCATGTCATGGACAGCTCTGGCATTGACAAGTGTTAAGAAAATCCCCCCACGTTCCCAAAGTGCAGTGCTCTGCCCCATTGTGCCAACACAACTTACCGAGCTGGCCGGAGCGTGGCAAGATTTAATTCTTTAGTCAGTGGATGACGAAAGCTCTTGCAGATCCTCTACTGTAAATGCAAAATATTTATAATTACAAGACTAATATTCAACTCCATCTGTAAATAAAACTGCCATTAAAACATGACACTCACCCACGCTCAGAGTCAAAGGGAACAACTTCCTATACTGAGTCTAATGGAATCAAACAGAAATGGACATTTTGCCATCCAAATTTCCTCTAGAAATTACACTTTTCTTATTCTTTAAGCAAATACACCACATTTGCTGGACATCTATCATGTGGCAGAAGGGAGACCTTATAGTAAGACTGATGAGTGAAAAAGATTCATTGTGGGGGGGGCCTCAGAAACTGTATGAATCTCTAATACTGCATTTTGAGTAAAGGGATAGAAATCCTTTTCTTCATCCTTTTTCCCCTACTGCTGCTTCATTGTTGCTCAACCACAGATTCACCTGCATTCTCTAGCTGGAATTAAGTGGTCTGGATTCATTTAAAAATGTAGGAACTGCATCCAAAAGCTTTAAAACATTTGAGCTAAAGAATGTATTTGAATGTGATTACAGGAGATGATGGCTCTTTATCATACAAGTCTTCAAGGAATTTAGATGTCTAACTCATTAATAGTGTTTGGTGCAATAGATTCTACATTTTTATGATTTTAGAAGAAAGAGTTTCCAATACAGAAGAAAAGGCAGGCTTTTTGTTTGTTTGTGGGGTTTTTTTTTTATATTTTTCATTTTAGGGTAATAAAAGTGGCACATATGTGCCATAGTGCAATGGATTAATTAAGGAATATGATGTTTATCCTAGGTCTTGCATTGTATACCTTCATAACTCACTCAAAAATTAATCTGTTATACCATGCTCCAGAATGATATATCTATTTTTACCATACCTGTTGAGAATAAATTGTTCTAAATTGGATTATCCTGATATCCAGTGAGAAATGTAAAAATTACATTGTTATTTTAAGAATTTACATTGCTGTGTATAAAAAAAAACAATCTTCTCACTGTGCTTTTGAACTGTCATGTTAGTCCCACTTGTTATGAAATCATAATTGCTGCTGCCACACCTAAAATCAAATCCAATGCTTACTGTACTTCCTCATATGCTGTGCATTTCCAACCCTAATCAGAAAAACATATACACTATATTTCAGGACTATTTCATTACTGACTGTTTTTGTTTATAAGTGGTACACGACTATGCATGCAAGGACTCATAAAATCCTCATTTCTAAAATCAACAGATGAAAAATCCCTAAATAATAATGTACAGATGTTTCATATTTAAATGAGCTGTTGGCATTTAATGCTGCCAATCATACATGCAAGAAAATTAGTGAATTTCAAGGTACTCATTATTTACAACAGATTTTACCACTTTTAAAATCAGAAGATCATTTTAGGATGACTGAAAAAATGACTTTTCAATAAATATACAATTATGTATTTCTGAGTTAATCTTTAAATTCCTGTGAGTGGTCAACTAACACTTTACTGTTCCATACCAGTTCCTATTCTTTTTACCTCAAGAAAGTTGATTCTTCTGTCCTTAAGCTGCAATGTCTTACTAAAAGTGAATTATCTGTACGTTATCTGCAGAGTAATCCTCTTCTTGAATACAAGACAGAACATCAGAATTTCTAATCCTACAAAGATAGAGTAATTCACATCCAGTGTATGTTTTACTGTAAAAGACAGAGAGTAATATAATATGTTTGATAAATCATGCATGTGTCTGTGTACAAAGAAAAAGGTTTATCTCCTTTCCTACAAGCAGCATCCATATTAAAACACACACATATATTCCCCATGCTGGCACTGCAACAATCTTTAGAAGTTCTATAATGGAGACATCTACATTTAAAAAATGAAGCAGCTCACGGGTCAAACAAGATTCTGATGAGAAGTACTTAACCAGAAAAATTATTCCACTGATTCTAAGTTTTCATCCATACATCAAACCCTGGAGCCTATTGATTAAATAAGTGTGATCTTTTTTTCTTTCAAAGCAGAAGAAATGAAATCATCCCCACTGTTTTCCCTGTGTTTGGAATTATCCTGTTGTGCACAGTGTCCATGTGTCCTGCTTATAAAACCCTTAGGGAGAGCTCATTCTACAATGACCCGTCTCACAGGTTTCTTGCCTCTAACTCTGTATCTTCTGGTCCTGGTGATGATCAATGACACTTGGTAGCCCAATATTCTCATCCAATATGGCAAGCAATATGATCCAAGAGCTACTAAAACTCAATAAATTAATTTACTTCACAAATTTTTGGATCAGGACAACTTTAAGTATATATAAATACAATAATTTACTGCAAGTATGAAGTAAATGGCACATCTTTCCTTTCTCATGCCTCTTCACTGCATAATTACCTACATCATGCCTTAATTTTGCTTTATAAAGTAATCCAGGCCAGGCAGCCCTTGCAAAGCCTTACCAAAGTCAAGGCCTGAGAGCTTAGAGAACAGAGTCTCAGCAAAACACATCAAAATATTGCATCTGTATATTGCTGAGCCTCAGGTAGTATAGACCAGGACCTGAAGATACCATTAAATACTTAATTAAATATGAACACGTAACATTTTTCTTGTGCAAAAATGTCCAAGTCAGCTTAATAGCTCTCTTGGTCTACTGTGTCTCCAAGTCATCCTGCAGCTTGGTTCCAGTCTGCCTGCACAGTGCAAACATGCTCCAGCACTCACCACACCCCATAACGGGGGCCAGAAAACCCTCTGTCAGGGATGGAGTTTCTGTTCTGGAGGGTAACCACTGCCAGGCTAAAATGGCAGCACATACAAGTTCACTTATGTGTTTCACCCCACACTTACAGATGAAAGGGCATATACTAAGCTCAATTCTGTTACTGTACATACACATCATTTAGTAAACTGAATAAAATATTCTAAATATTTTTTTCAAGGCAAGGAATATTTAATTTACTTTGATTCTTCTTTAATTTAGCATCACACACTAGGGTAAATGCATAATTAGTAATAAATTAATTAACAAAAATGGAATTTATTACCTGTTAGTTACTTAAGTGCAATGCAGTTACAGAAATGCAGAATGATGAGTAAATACCAATCTGTACCAGTTAAGAAGGCTGCAGTTTGGGAATGTCCATAAGCACTTCAGTCTTTTTCCACTGGAAATCACTAGCTAAGCACCAGCAGAGCAAGGATGAGAACCTTGCTTCTGCTAAGTAGCACTAATTTCTTCCCAAAGTGACATTCAGAAGAGGATCAATCAAGTCACAGGGGTAAGAAAACTGTTCGCTTATGATGTGGCTGTCACCAGTGAAGATGAGTTTGTAACACCCTCTGAGCATCAAGACGACACACAAAAGAAACATTAAAAAAAATAAACCCAACAGATATTCTTGCAAAATATATCAATGCAGATCTCCAAATTGAAAAAGGCAGAAGTCAGAAGATCAAGAACTCGCAGTTAGGATTTTCCTGTCAGTTAAAGAACATAAAGATTCTCCTGAAGTCTTTGATTGATATATGATCTTTTCTTTCTTTTCAGGCAGAACAGCTGTCCAGTGAACTAGAAGAAATAGCCCTGAAGACAGCTTTGTATCTGGGGTGACTTTGAGAGGGAAAATTATCCCAATGATAAATGCTTTACATGGAACATCTAAGGGAAAAAAAAAAAAAAAAAAGTGATCCATGGAAGAATTTTTCTCTCTGAATAAGCAATCACTATTATCATCATAAGGGAGGAAGAGAAGGGGGGGGGAGATTTTGCAGTGTGATACCAAAGAGAAAAGACACATCCCTCAAAACTGGATTTGGAATTAACTAAAAGAGGCAGGACAATTAAGAAAAGAGGGAGAGAAGCATAGAGTTTTCTAAGGACTGTCAGGACATGGTCACCTGGGATAAGTACAGAGAAGTAGTCAGAGAAGCAAGAGATCACGTTAGGAAAGCAAAAGCATGGAGAGAAGTAGATCTGACAAGGGGGGTTAACGGCACCCACGAAAGTTCCTATAGGTACTGCAATGATAAGAGGAAGACCAGGGAAAATGTGGGGCCACTCCAGAAGGAAACAGGAGAGCTGCTCATCCAAGATGTAGAGAAGGCTGAGGTACTCAGTGACTCTGGTCACACTCTCCATGTTACAGAAGCCAAAGGTAGGGACTGGGAAAAGGATGATCCCTCCACTGCATATAAAGAACAGGTTCAAAATCACCTAAAGAACTTGAACAAGTCCATGGGACCTGATGGGATTCACCCACAGCTCCTGAAAGAGCTGGTGGATGAAGTTGGAAAGCCACTGTCCATGATATTTGAAAAGTCATGGCAGCCTGGTGAAGTTCCTGCTGACTAGAAAAGGGGAAACCAGTACAATGCTAAGAGCACAAGCAGCACATCAATGTTCATCTGCTGACCCTCCAAAGCCTTACTGAACTTACCACATAGCTGATGTTCTGCATGACTTTGGGTGAGAGTGAACAAGAGTTCCTACGTGTCTGATACAGGAGAGGATGGGAGAGAGCTACATATTCTCATAGATGTTTGTACATTCAAAGATAATTTCTCTCCCTTCCCTTGCATAACTCAAATGCCTTTTTTCTTCCATCCCAAGCCCCCTCCTTCACCTCTGCTTCTGAAGTCCTTCTCTTCCTCCCACAGAAGCTGCCATTAGCCCTACGCATCTGAGTGGTGCTCCCACCAGCTGGTGACATCTGCCTGCTCTTCTGCCACCACACCTGTCCTTCCCTGCACCACCGGGTGCCAGTTCCTGCTCTCACAGAGATTTTAAATCCATAGATCCAAGCTACAGCTCGCCAAAATCCTGCTCCACAGGATTCTGACAACAGAAGAAGAAGAGATAAGAACATAAAAGCATCCTCAATGTGGTGTCTCATCAGGAAGCCAACTAAATCCAATAGATACTGTCCTTTCTGACCCATAAGCTGGAAAGGGCTTTTTAGAGAACAGGAGTTCAGAAAACACCTTTTTTATGGTCTATGGTGTAATCGGCCAATGTCATTTAAACAAAAAAGATTCACCTATGTCTTTACTTTTGAGGCAATCGAACCACATTAAAAAATAATTTCTACACATATTTATATATTTATGTTTCCTCTCCTTCTTTCCCCCACTTCTAGTTTGCAGTGACAATCAGCAATTATTTCACAGAGAAAAACTCTCTAACAGGCTTACAGGATGCCTTTAGTTATAAGATAATTATTTGTAACTCTATAAAGAATTATAATTTTTAATTTAAAAATAAATCAAATAAAACCAGCTTTCATCTTTCCTTCCATGTGAAGAAAACATTCTCTGCCTACAACTCAAATTATCATTCTCTCCTTTGTGCAAAATGAATTGACCCAGAAAACTAAAAGGGTAAGAACCCATACTTGCTGGGCTTATTCAGCAGCCAAAAGTTCATGAAAAACACTGTTGTGTATCACATAGCAACCACTTGATGCCTATTGTTGAAATACAGTAGTTATTTAAAAAGTAAAATCTTGCATTCTCAAATAAGAAGTCAGGCTGCAATGTGTGTTTACTGTTTCTGGGAAATAGTCATCTTGCCATTTTCTCTTTTTCCATAGTCTTGGCATATTTGGTCAGCTATGCAATGTACAGTTACCCACAGGAAAGAAAAGGAACACAAGAATTTTCTTCTAGTGTTTTGCTCACAGGACAATGTCCATTCAAAGCCACACTTCAGATCACCATTAAGAGAATGAAGATGTGCTCTATTTTTATGCAGCCATGATTTCAGTAAAAATGTAATCTTCCAGAGGAAGAGTGACCACTTTTTGACTGAGCATTAGATTTTCACACTTTCATCTGTTCTCAAAGCAACTGACTCTCACACAGCCCTTTACACCTGTGCAATGCCCACATTGCTACTGCTCACTTGCACTTCTTCAGCACCATTACCTGGCATTCCAGCTGTGCAGAAAAAGGAACTTCCCAGATATTTCCCACTCCACCATTCTCCCAATTCTTTTCTGATAAGATATGTTAAAAAATGAAATGCAATCAAAGTAAAATTTGTAGTGGGGGAAAGACAATCAGCTGTAGAATCACAAAAAATACTGATAGTTTCTGTTGAATTAAGCATATGTTATTTTAAACTATTTGAAAAGCCAGGGCAGATCACTTGAGCTACTCTGGCCTTCCCAGATTTCCATGAAAGCTGAAAGACAACCCTCATTTTCAGTCACAACTGCATCAGACTATTTAAATTATCAAAGCAAGACCAAAAGGGTTCTTAAACAACTGCTGGAGGAGATGAAGGAAAGAAAAAGAAATATAAACTTCCTTGTAGATGCTATTATGTGCTATTATACAAGTAGCACAACTTAAAACCTCAAGATAATGACATTTTTAATACCAGAAGGCAATGGCAGATTTGCTTAGCATAACTTTGAGATATCTCATCAAAGCTGTGTACAAACAGGTGTGCAACATTTTTGCTAGCTGTAAGATGCTTGTTGAGATTATCTGCTTTTCTGAAAGACTGTTTAAACTCCTTTTGACAAGTTAAAATAGGATAGTGGTGGAAAGTAGATTAAAGGGGGGAAATGAGCAAACATAGATGTTTTTGCCAAGAACCTTACTTTGAGCCCAGCTGTATCTGAGTATATGTGTGCTGTTTCCATAGTCTCTGAAAAGAAAGTTGAGGGGTAGGCAGCAAAGTCCACATGAATGCATGGAGCTGCTAAGGAAAAAAAAATGTGAGAATGAATTAGATACCCAGGAGCAAAGAGGTGGGTTTTCTGATTTTACAGAGAGAGAGAGAGATGGCTGTTTCCAAAACAAGATGGGAAAAAATGATGTGCTGGAGTTGCAGCTTGTTTGTGTGTTCCTGCTTCTCTATGAAGGTCTTTACTGGAGGTCAGAGAAGAATCCAAAAAATCAAATTCTTGACTGCAGGTATCAGTTGGCTTACAAAGTATACATTCATACAATTTGTATGTGTATATACAATTTAACATTTTAATCAGCCCAAAGGTAGACCAGTGCCTATTTGTTAAATAGGGATTGTCTACACAAAGAAAATACTTGGCTTGGTCATTGGTCACTGATCTATCCAATAATACATGACTATGACTGTTGAATAGTGCTATTATAATATAATATAATATAATAGTGTCATGTGTAATTTACCAGCAAGATTTCATACATACATGATGAAACAAAGACCAAATTATTGCATCCATTGCAGAATGAAAAATTAAGAAATCTTTGCCCCAAAACAAAACTACATGTTGAAGACCAATGCAGAACTTTTCTATCACAACTGAAATTCTCCTCCTCTCACAAACAGATCCCCAGCACAGGATTTATGATCCACCAAAATACTCTGTTGAACAAAAAAGTAATACCTACACTGTGCCTATGCAAATTACTAAGAATAAGTGACTCAAAGGACCAGTAAGAACAAAGCCCAAAACTCCTATCAAACATTATTTGAGGTTTGAAAAAGTCAAGACAAAGCGTAATTTTTTTTAAATGGGGATAAATTGGGATTTCTGTAACAATTGACTCATTTTGTCTGCTTTTATCTAAGGATCTCAAAGAGCACTCCAAGTGTTAATTAAATTACAAAGCATTTTTGAGACAGGTAAATGGTATTATGCCCACTGGGGAACAGAGAGAACATTTATGTTTCATTACTAAAGTCACACAGTAATTCAGTGGCTAGTAATATAACTCAAGAATTACTGGTCACCAGTTCTACTCATTGACCTGATGGCCCCACAAGAGATAAAATTAGCCTTAGAAGTCAAAAATACTTTCTTTTTGTGCTTTTCTATCTTCCAAGAATTAGCCCAAGATTTTTAAATTTTGGTTTTCTTCCTCTGCTTAGTGGGAGGCCATTCTGTCAGCCACACAAAAGAAGCCACTTCCTAACCCACCCACACGTCATGCATCACAGTACAGCCATACAAACAGGAACCTGAACAAAGGCACTGAACTGTAATGGTGCTCTTTAACAGCTTACACAGATGCATCTTGTCCTTCTTCTAACCAGCCATATTTCCAGAGATGACACATAAGAGCCTCTATCCCACCAGGATGAAGATGGAAAGATGCACTGGTGAAATAATCCTTCACCATCCTTTGTTGGCCAACTCACTGACTTCCAATTCTACTTTACCAAAGAAACAAGATGTAAAACTACCCTAAGGAACTCAGTGCCTTGTGCACTTCATATAACAATCCCCCCCTGGAAGGGGCAACACAAGAAACAACCTTTGAGGCCCTGAAAATGCTTCAGATCATGGAAATGTATATTCTGCAGTCTATTAAATCTGTTTTGAATGGCATGTAAAGAGACAACCATCCTAAGCCATAAAAAAAAAAAAAGCCACCATTTTTCATTCCAGGTTGTTCCTGTCTAGAGCAACTGTAGGATCCACTAGTAATAAAGCAGTAAGATACAACACAGTCTGCACAACAGACAGTCCAGTGACTTAGAGTGCAACCTAAGGCTTCTCTAATTCAAGACCAGTAAAGCTCTCTTAAAGCTTTTACAAACTACATGTCCATTAGTAAACTGATTTCAGAGAGTTTATCATAAAAGGCTCTTCTTTTTCATAATTATCAATAACAAATAGGGAAGCATCCTTTTGAACTTTCTTTAACATTTTGAATACAATGTTAAACCTAGATTTTGGGGCCTATCCCTTCCTCCCCACCCCTCCATTTCTAGTTATGTTGTGGAGAACCAGCTGTGTGGAAGAGAAGAGAATGTCTTTTATTTAAATGACCAAGGCTTAAGACTGCTTTTGCCGTGGTGGAAAAGAAAGCTGCTGCATATATTTCCAGTATTAGTATTATTGTTATATGGTATGACAGTCATCATCTTTTTTTCTTTTCCTAAAAATATGTCTAAAGAATCACACAGTTTATACACTGCATTCAAAATATTTTTCTTCGTTTACATTGATTGCATATTTCAAATCATGTTACAGCTGTATCGCCCAGGCTAAATCAAATAAGAAATCCACATAAATGCATGCACACACTTGCCTTTTTTTTTTTTTTTAGACATTTCCAGTATTGACAAGATTAAAATATTTTTCTCATTTATTATTTATTGTGATATGATGAAACAGTAAGTGTAGATATTTAAAAGAACATCACAAAGTAGAGTTAAAATGTGGACATGCTGTGCCATTTCAATTTTACTGCAACAGTGTTAAGTATGTGGCTCCCTGAATGCAGTTATGGCATCTTTGGGTGATGAAGATTTAAAATGCTTTTCAAAGTTGGAGTTTTATCCAAACTCTTCAGTTATGCTGTTAGGAGCAGAATTATATAGATGAACCCAAGACTGTAAAGACCGTGGTGATTAAGTTCCCCCTGTTGCACAGGACTGGGGGAATCAGTGCTCAGTGCAAGAGCAGCAGCAAATGGTGCATCAGATACCTAACTGGGAGGCAGTCACACAAATACAGCTCCAGCACCCTAGGAAGAACCATTATTTACTGTTCCCAGCACACGTGTCCTCTGGATAGTTTCTCTGCATTTAGGGTGAACTGGTATTTCCTGACAACCCGAGTTTGGGGTCAGGCAATAGCTGAATCTCAGGTGCAGGGCAGATGTGTATGGACTTGGTTGGACTGGATGTACCTGGAAGTAAAAGCTACGGACGTGGTATTGCACAATCCCAGGGTTTCCTGCTCACAGCTGAGAACTATTCCGCATGTTTCTACTGTTAAAGCAGCAAGGAAATGTCCAAAAAAAATTTGCTACAGCAAAGCAACTGTAACTAAACCTGGTACTGCTAGGCAGAGGAGCACAGAGCTTGCCTCCTGTGTATGTGGCAGTACCTGGGTTAGAATGAAAAAAAACAAAAAACAAAAACCCCAAAACAATAGCCAGACATTTTAGCACAAATGCTTTTTCTTGCATACTACAATCTACACATTCCCCTATGATAAACACTGCAGAATAATCAGAAGGTACTGAGTGCTTAAAATTCACCCTTTACCAAACAAAACAATGTAATGCATATCTCTCTTCACGTGTCAAACAATTTGCCTAACAAATCATAATAATGCAGAATGATATAAAATTCACCCATCAAGCCCAAATGTGTGCACAATGATTACCATGGCAAAGAATTGTGAATTTCATTAAATGTGTTAAAGGAAAAAAAAAAAATCAGCTTTGAAAAATAGTAATCCTGTCTTTCAACAAAAATATTATAGGAAGCTATGAATTTGGTAGATCTGAATAGGATGTTGGTACATGTTTTACTAAGGTAATATAATGGCACACTATTATTAGATCACATTAATCATTACTGTGCCAAAGGCACTGACAGCACCACTGAAAAGGATTGAAAGGGCTGGTAATGGATATAAATTACCCATTGTGTGATAAAAGGATTTTTACTAAGAAGGTAAGAATAAAACAGCAAATTTCTAATATAACTGTTGTGTAAAAACCAAAATAAAAGTAATCCAGTCAGTAATATCCACAAAATCAGAAAGTAAGCACTTTTGAAACAAGATAAAGTCACAATAAAAGCTGTATACAATGTAAAATTAATTTCATGGTGCACAGTATTACTATCAATTTAAATAGCTTATATGATGACCTCTAAGGGGTATGGTCAAGAAAAGGTAAGCTTTGTTAATTAGAATTAGTATGAGCTTCTGGATTTGTATTTTAACTTTGTGGGGTTCGATTTTTTTTTCCTTTTTTTTTTTTAATATTTAATGGCTTCATGACACCCCCTGAAATTCAAGATATGTTAAGAGTTTTCTGTCTTCTGTATTAACATAACAACAAACAGCACATCTCTCAGATGGCTTTATTTGGATTCCAAATGCTATTACAAAATGAACCACATCTTTGCTGAGCTATTTAACCATTTGATTGAAACCATTTGTATTACTAATTGTCCAGTTCTGTTCTCCTCCTTTACTCTGGCAAGTGTTTCCTGATATTAGTAGGGATCAGTGAAGTTAATTGGTCAAACTACATCCTTATGCACAGCATTAAAAATCTACATAACATCTCTGAAGTTATGAATTATAAAGTTTTTGTGTTATTCTAGAACCAAGTCACTGTAGTGGTTTTCAAGCCAATTGTCTAGAATAAGATCCAGTAGCTCACAATTAGTGAGTTTTAAAAATTGTGAGCCATAATCTTAAATTATACCAATTCCTAAGTACAGGCATCAATCCTGAACACTTATGTCTATGCTTAACTTTACTCACTTGAGTAATTCCATTAGCATCAGTAATTCAATACCTGCTTATGCATCGGCAGTACTGAAGCTTTAATATGCCTGAATATCCCCTCACTTAGAGCAGCTATAAATCAGCATATTCCTCAGAATCACACAGTTTCTACTGATTCACAAGATATAAAAACAAGTGGACAATCCAGTAATAAAGTTATAATAAAAAAATAACACAAGAATTTGATTAGAGAGCAGAAGTGATCAGAAATTTTAATTTAAGAATCAATTAACTCAAGTAAAATGTAGACTTAAAGATTGGTTATTTCCTAGGAAGCTAGAATTGTATTTCAAACTAAGGGCCAAATATCCCAATTCTGATTTCACACCAATCTGATTTCTCAGACTTTAGAGGAACTTTTTTTTTTTTAACTGCATTGAACAGCTCAAAGGAAAATCACATATACAATGTAGTACACTCCTCCACCCACGATTTTCCTGGGTTTTCTTCTCATGCTAAGATACAACAGAATATGATTCTTAATAATGTGCATGAGATGTTCTATTCAGGTTAGGGGGGGAAAAAAAAGAACAAAAAGTGATAAAATGAGTTTCATCATGAGTGTCATGGATTTTGCTTTTTTTAAAATCAGCAGTCTGTTGATAAAATAATAAATTATGATTCATCTCTAACACAATTACTACATATCAGCTGTGTAAGATTAATACTCATGATTTTACCAAGCAGGTTTTTTTCTTGAAAAATCTATTTGTAGCTCACTACACCCTAAGAGAACTGCAATAAGAAGTTTCACTAAAAACATAATATTTTGAAGATGTTAAAGAAATATGTGAGAACAAACTTTTAAATCTAATTTAGCTACCTCATTTAAATTTATTTTTTAAACACGGAAAAACAAACCTAAATACTCAGATTCAAAAACAGAAGAAAATGTTGTAAGAATAATATAAATAAGTATTCTTACCAGTTACTTTTAAACCAATGAATCTGTTCCCTGGCTGAGGAAATTCTTAAAACACACAGGATAGGTACTGAAGGTCGCAACTGTAAAAATAAAACCTGTGAGAAATTCAGTATGCCAAAACTCAGTGTTTGAATCAGACATTTACATTACAGTATTGCAATTTCACCTCAAGCAGACAATCTACAGAGCATCTGAGAGTATTGAGAATTAGAATATTAATAGGATTAACACCTTTTATTTTTTAAGTCTTCATAATATATATGTTTGGTGGTCATTTCATTTTGGGAACTGAAAAGTTCTTTCAGTTCTGGATTGTTTTGAGACGAAAAACCTCTCCTCGAGATAATGCTGAGGAACAGAATGAAATTCTTCTGATCCTTTCCCCTAGACAGTGCAGCAAAAGAGGACAAAACAGGATAAAACAAAAGTTGCATAGCATACTCCAGAAACCCAGTTACTCTCTTTGACATTGATATTCTAATCTTTCAAACTGAGTAAAAAGAGAACAGCTACTAATTGTATTTTTACTTTTTTTAATTCCATTTTATAACAAAAATAAGTCCTTTGTAGATGATCTCATCTAATAAACCCTACTTAAAAGAGATAAGAGCTAGCTGTAAAAGCCAAGCCAGAATACTTCCAAGATATTTGTCAGTAGTGAATTTAGGGCCATTACATTAGTAAGCAAAATAGAAACAAAAACAAAGGGCATTCTTAGAGCAAAATAAAGTTCACTTGACTGAAGCTATAATCTGAAGAATTTATGACTGAGAATTCTAACTATGTTTATTCCTATGCGTGTCTAACAAATGAAATTAAAGGTCACTTCCAAATAATAGACTGTGTACATCTACATCAACCAAGTTATTTCATACAGCAAGCTCTGGCTCCAAAACCCCGGTTCAAGCACCACAGCCTTAGGGCTTCATCTTACCAACACTGGTTTCCCAGAGAAGCACCAACTTCTCTGCAGAGCCTCAGAAGAGGCCGTAGTAGTCAGCAGGTACAGAATTGCATCCTTCATTTCTGTGGGAAATAAGAGCTTGGCTATTTTACTGTATTTAGTTTATATTGGTCAGCACCACACTGCTGGGCTATGCCATTTGTGGACTTGAAACAACTTTGAGGACTCCTATTGATGACAAAAGCAATATTAAATAAAACTGCAAATCAGGAGTTCACCACTAAGCAGCACAGCCCTCTGCTAGTGCAATACCACTGCAACACTTTTTACGTATCCTCCCAGATCTCTCCAGTTACATCCAATGCAAAATGCTATTGCAGAATGTCCCATTTTGTCCGTGCCACCTCCTCTTGTTACTCCTTTGGTTTCTCCACCACACCAAATGCGGGCTACTTATTTCCATTCCAATGGTCTACCACATTTCCTCATTCCCACTCCTTCCCCCTCACTTGCAGATTGAGCCAGTCTTTACAACACACTTTGAAATATTTTCCAAGTGATAATTCTGCCATACAGCTTCTCTGACATAGGAGCATTACCCCAGTAAAAACTTCAAACCCCTCCTTTATAACTCACATTTCTACAGTTAACTGCCAACAGTTCAGCAGTAGACATCTGGTTTGCCATCACCACAATTTCTCACGCACAGAACACATGTCTTTTTGCTCCCTCCTCATGCCTAGTTTTCTTTTACATGCCAATTGTCTCTGGTTTTATATTTGAATTGTAAGTCCCAAAAGGCAAAGCCTATCTTTTCATTACATATTTTACAGTACTGAGCTTAGTGGGTGGTGAGCAAGCACAAGCCACTGCTCCAGTCTGGTACCCCATTTTCCATGGGTATGCCCAGCTACATGAGAAGCAAACCAATGGGCAATCAAGTCAAGCATTTACTGTGTTGCGTGGAGAAAACCTTTTGTAAATGGTTAAAAACCGAAACAACCACCAAACAAAAAAACCTTAAACAAACAATCAAAAAAACCCCAACACTACATCTGATTTTGTGTTCCCAAATATGAAGTCACACCTAGAAAGGATTCAGGTCACATTAACGGAAGCCTGTATCATTTTATAATTCAAAAAAGTGAAATATTTGGTCACACAAGCAAATTCCTGGACTGCTATACATAAACAGAGGTCCCATCCAATGTTTGCAGTTGCACAGTGTCTAAAAACAGTGACAACTTGTTTGTTTGGAATTGCTGCTGTTCTCAATGTCTTAAAGCCTCAAGTTACACCATTTTTAGTGTTTACTTGCAGCTCACTCAGTGTAAGAGAGCCAAAAAATAGAAACAAAGAAGATAATAAGCTGCTAGGTTTTGAAAAGATGTTATCTTGCTAAACAGGTTCTTAGTACTCCTACACAGACATTGCAGACTACATTTTTGCTATGCTATTACAAGGCTACTTGTGTTTAAAAAAAAATTCTGATTTTACATACACGCTCATGACTTGCAAAATTCTAGGAATGATACTCAAGGGGCTTTCACTAAGATGCTTTATAAATTCTGATGACAGACAGAACACAGTAAGGCTTCATCTCTTAAAGTCCTGTACTGATTTGTTTGGAGGCTTCATGTCATTGATCAGCATGTCAATGTCTCTTGCAATCTGCTTTCCAGTTCATGACTGTAAGTGAACCCCTCAGGTTTAAAACCTTAAATGATTTAAGGCCTGTGATACATAACTTTACAAACAAATTGGGAAAATCTGTAGCTTTACACAGTAAACCGTAGCAGAAATGATTTAAAGCCTTATAAAAAGATATTTTACTTACCTGAGCTAATATTATTCTAACACATTTGACACCAACTATGTAAAGCAGATAGTTTAAAGGTACAGGCAGCAAGCAGCATGGAAACAAATTAAAGTAGTTCCACGGAGGTCAAATTGGACCAGTTTACCAGTGTCTAGTACACTTACTGGCATTAAAAAATTGCACTGTGACTCCCACAGACCAATTTATCATGGAAAAGCCCCTCGGAGTAACACTGCCCTGTAGCTGTGGTCAGCTCAGCAAGTGAGCCTGTTCCCCCAGCATACAACTACCCTCAAAGCAGAAACACCAAAGGCCTTCAGAAAGCAGATGCTAAAATAAAAGTACTATTAAGACAAAACTGGGGTAGATGGGCACAATTTTTGTTCATTCTTAAACGTGACTATGTAGATCATCCCTTGAAATGAATTAGGCATTAAAGGGAGAAAGCAATCTCACGTCCCCTTGATGAGTGGGAACCAGAAGGATTTCTGAAGGTTACAGATGGATATTGAATACATAGCAAGGGAAAGCAGATGCTTGAGCATGGACTTGTTCTGTACGAGGGACCTTCCCCCAAAGACTGAGATTGCAGAGGCTTCTTCACAAGGCTCTTAGCACCACATCCCATTCCAGTTAAACTCAATTATGAAACCCTTGCTAATCTCAAGTGGACAAGACTTGGGTCCCCTGTAAACAGCATACCCCTTCTGATGGAACGAGGTGCCGTGTTTAAATAATTATTCCCTGTCAGCTGCTTTCTGAGGGCTTCATGAAATTCCATGCCATGGCTGCTCTCACCCTAGGCACAGCAGAGATGCAGCAACAGGGAGATACAGGGGCAGGGAAAAAGACTCAATGACAGGATGAAG